>NC_056739.1:632115268-632415268 GCF_019279795.1 Protopterus annectens
GGAAAAAGATGCTAAGGATGAAGCTACCGGGTAACAGGAAAAGAGGAAGGCCTAAGATAAGGTTTATGGATGTGGTGAGAGAGGACATGCAGATGACAGGAAGAAATGGAAACAGATGATCCACTGTGGTGACCCCTAACAGGAACAGCCGAAAGAAGAAGAAGATGATTATTAACAGAGTGGGTGGACAGAAATGTATTAAAGCCAGATGGCATGAGTTATTAAATGGAAAGGAAAAAGCTTGGAAAATTAGACTTGGTGGATTATTTCCACCAGGTTTAGATGAACATTTATAACTTGCACTGATTAATGCATTTTTGTCTATATTGATTATTGTTTTCAGTTATATTTTTACTGTTTTTGGTGCTAACAGGGCTGTTCAATTGTGATGATATATTCTTGTATCTTTAGGTGACTGTCTGATCTAATGAATTATTTATGTTTCTTCCTATTGGTTCTTTAGATGCCTTAATGGTTTAAGAGAGAGTTGCTTCTGTTTTATTTTTACATTGATAAAGGCATGATGTTAAGTTGTCTATCTCGCCTTCATTCTTGCTGGATGGGTTCGGAGCAGACCTCGGCTCCGACTCGGCCACTCTAAAAGCTCGAGAGTTGGTTCCACCGGCTCGAGGCTCCCCTTATATCCCACAATGCTAGGCAAGAGTTACCTCAGATCTCGTTTGCCGCTACAGCTTCGAGGTTGGTTGCTTCTACCGGTTCCTGGTGAGTGTTAGCTTTTTATACTAAAAAGTTATTTATTTTTTCCCCTTTTAACCTTTATTCTTCTCAATTTAGTGTAGAATATAGTTTTTTATCCCCGACCCTATTTTTCCCTGTTTTCTCTTTAAAAGAACCGCTGGTTCTTCCCTTGGGCCTTTGGCCTTCCCTTCCATAGGGTGTGTTTGTGTAGTTTCCTTAATCTTTTTTGTGCTTATTTTTACTAAAATTGTTAATTATTTTTAGTATTAATAATTTTTCTGACAGGGTATAACTGTGTGTTTGGTGTGTGTTTGTGTACTCCTGTCAGTTAGGATTATGTCAAAGGAAGCAAAGGTCTCTGGATTCAAGAAGTGTGATGCGTGCTGTCAGAAAATGTCTCTGACAGACGCTCACACTTTGTGTCTACTGTCTAGGGTTTGCACCTGCAGGACTCCTGTGCTGTGTGCCATGGCTTCAGCCCCAGGGTCCTGCAGGAGAGAAAACAAGTTAATTTTGAGAGGCTTGTTAAAACCTGAGGATTCCCTGTCAGTTTCAACAGGGAAGCCCTCTAAGGCATCGAGGTCTTCGGCCCGCTTCTGAGCCGAGACCTCAGGTTGTTCAACCTTGCCTTTATCGGCTCGGCTGGAGCCGATAAGACCCAGTCCACAGTTTCTGTGGCTTTCGCCGGCCGGAGCCGAGGTTATCGAGGTACCTGTGTCGGCTCCGACAAGATCTTGAGCCGACAACCAGAAAGAGGTCTAGGTCACCTTCTCTTGGCTCCGTTCATTCGGCTCCAGGATCTCCCCTGCTGTCTGAACGGAGCCAAAGGTCTCATTCCTCTAGGTCATCGAGGCTTTCCGATCATGACCTTCAGAGGGTGGTGAGTCGACTACTTAAGTCCGAGGCACTTGCCCAGATGCTTCAGAGCCCGACTCATCAGTCGGAGCCTGGCCCCGTCCATCAACTCTTTCCCCCATCGACTCTTTTGAGTTCGGAGCCGGGTCGTCGGAACCGAGACTGTGGTCATTCGAGCCGAGACAATTGTCTTCGGCCCGTCGCGGCTCCGCTTTCTTCCATGGAGGAATCTCGGCGCCGACTTCCTCGTCGGCTCCGAGGGGTGAGTGGCATCGGACCCTTGTCCGTCCCCCCTCTCCCTCTCGGTCCTTCTCCCCTGGTGAGTTCGGCTCCGCCATCCGCCTCGGAGCCATCACTGTCCGTGCCGAGGGGTCCTAGCTCCTCGGAGCGGACCTCTGGCTCTGCCTGACAGGGGTGCTTTCGAGGTCATGCGGAGTGTGTTAGAGCCTGGCTCTACTCCACAGTCGGCTCCGTCAGCCCCTCCCTCGATACTGCCTCAGGGTAAGTCGATTCACTCCCTCATCCCGGACTGCAGAGAGCCAGCTCCTCAGGAGCCCCCTTTGGGGATTTCATCCTCTTCCGAGGCCTCTCCTGATTTGGCAGAAGAGCCCCCTCGGAAGGGAAAGTGCAAGAGGAAGCACATTGACTCACCTGAGTCTATCACGTCGGACACAGATCTGGATGATTCTGAGGGTTCCCCCCGTTCCCCTTCTGAAGATGTCTCATTTGCAGACATTCTGGAGATCCTTAAACAGAGGGGAAATTGGCCAGCCCTCAACCCTTCAGAGGACGAATCTGTGTATCTTGAGGCGTTTGGCTCGGTCCTTCCACCTCCTGGGTGTCCCCTTCACCCCTCATGCAGGTGGTTGCTAAGAAGGCATGGACGGCTCCTGATTCAGTGGACCCCACTCCCAGGAGACCCTCCAAATTCATCACAGCTCCATCAGACAAGCAATTTTTATCAAAAGGAGTTTCTGTGGATGCTATGGTGGTAGCAGCCGCCACAAAGAAGGAATTGGCTGATCCTTCAGTGCCTGTCCATCCACCTAACAAGGAATCTAGGTCCATGGATAGGTACGGAAGCGGATGTTCTCCTCAGCGACCTTTACCATGCGTTCGCTGAATTACCTGTGCCATTTCACACGACTTCAAAGGGACTTGGTCAAGGTAGCGAGTGAGATGTTGAAGGACCCTACAGCTGCGGGTTCCAAGAAAAATGAACACGCAGCTGGCTATCCTTAATTCCATTTCCAACTCCTCCATGCGCCTCCTCTCTTATGCGGCCGATGGAGCGAGCAGAGCCGCAGGAACAGGGGTAGCCTTACGTTGGCACGCCTGGATGCGCTATGCAACTTTGCGGAACCTTTCAAGACGTCTTTCACGAACTCCCTTTGATGGATCATCTCTTTGGTCCACAAGTGAAAGAAACCCTGACTAGGTGCGAGACTGATGGCAAGACCCTTTCTGCCGTCGGAGTCCGTTTTTCTACTCCTTCTAGGCCTTACCCCAAAGGCCAGAAGGGTGGAAAGATGTGGTTCCGTAAACAATCTCAAGGGACTTCGCCTGACGACAGAGTCGTTTTCCTACCAGAGGCAGAGGTGGGAATAACAATGGTAGACGCCGCCTAGGGGCAGGGGGGGTCCGCAGAACCAGGGCAATCGGGAAGCCTTTCCTGACAAGCCTTTTCAGCATCCCTGAGGTGTTGCCCGACTGCCCATCTTCGGAGGCAGTCGGGAAGATTGTCACTGTACCCAGAAGCCTGGCTATCCTTGACACAAGACAAATGGGTACAGTCCATCATTTCCAAGGCTATTCTATCCCCTTTCTTCGCTTTCCAAATCAGTCAAAAAATCCCTTCCAGATGTTCCACCCTCAAAGGGATATAGCAGCTTTGGAAATTTCAAAACTGCTTGCAAAAAGAGCTATTCAGCCAGTGTCAGCAGACCAACAAGGATCCGGAATCTACTCAAGGTTCTTTTTAGTTCCAAAGAAAACAGGGGACTGGAGACCAATTTTGGATCTCAGTATCTTGAACAGATCGGTCAAGAAAACAAGATTTCGATGGTCACGCTGCAATCCATTCTTCCCTATTGGGAAAAGGAAACTGGATGTGCTCTATAGACCTTCAGGACGCTGTACTATCATATAAAATGAACAGACGCCCAGAAGATTCCTCCGCTTCAGGCTGGGAACCAGTCATTTTCAATTCAGGGCCCTGCCCTTTGGTCTCACCACTGCCCCGGGTGTTTACCAAATGCATGGCAGTGGTAGCTTCTCACCTGAGACGACAAGGATTCCAGGTGTTTCCATATTTGGACGACTGGCTCCTCACAGCTCCCACCAAGCATCTCCTTCTGATGGCCAGAGATTACACTTTTCGCGTCTGTCAAAACTGGGTATCTCAATAAATTGAAAAGTCTATTTTGTCGCCTTTGTACTATTACCTACATAGGCTAAATTTAGATACTGTAAACATGTCTGCAACACTAACGAACCAAAGGATATCAGACATTCAAAATTGGTGTCACTACTTCTCAACAGCAACAGAGCCAAAGCCAGGTTAGTTCTAAAGGTGTTGGGAATCATGGCAGCGCCATACCTCTCCTCCCATTGGCCAGATACCACATGCGGATCCTTCAGTGGATGCTCTTTTCTCAATGGTCATACCAGGAACTTCCAATGTCTCATACCATTATGATCACGCAAGCAAAAGCATCTCATGTGGTGGATGTCTTCCCCAGCTCCTGTTGGGAGACCATTTGTTCCACCTCCTCCGGTTGCTACTCTGACAACGGATGCCTCCCTGATCGGGTGGGGGGGGGCATTATCAGGGCAGGACAGTCCAGGGCACATGGCAACCAAACGAATGCCACTTGCACATAAATGTTCTGGAGATGAGAGCAGTGCTTTTAGCGTTGCAAGTCCTTCAAGACTCTCTTCCTTTGGGAACGATTGCAATCCAGACAGACAATATGTCTGTAGTGTGGTACATCAACAAACAAGGCGGAACCAGATCATACCCCCTGTGTCGAGAAGCACTCAGACTGTGGCAATGGGCGATTTCTTCTCAGCGTTTTCTGATAGCAACGCACATTCCGGAAGTCCAATCACATTGCGGACAAGTTGAGCAGAGCTATTCTCATGCCTCACGAGTGGTCTCTGAAAGACTCTGTAGTGAGAGAGATATTTCTCAAGTGGGGTCAGCCTTGCTGCGATCTTTTTGCTACTCCCCAAAACAGCAAGTGCAGAGAATACTTCACTCTATTCCCTTTACCAGACCAACCCAGCAGGGACGCGCTAGTCCAAGTTTGGCCCCGGGGACTTCTGTATGCATTTCCTCCTTTCCCACTGATCTCTCAAGTAATACAGAAAGCTATTGCTCAGAAGGCCTCATTGATCCTCATTGCTCCTTACTGGCCTCGACAAGTGTGGTTCCCCTTTCTACATCGATTTCTTTTGAAGCGACCGTGGAATCTGGACCTAGTTCCAGATCTTTTGATCCATCAGTCGGGTCAGTTTCATCGCTCCCTCCCCTCTCTGAACCTCACTGCTTGGTTCCTCCACTTCCAACTGTAGCCAGGCTTCCTCAATTATCTCACTCTGTTAGAGATATATTGATAGCTTCCCATAAATCTTCCACTCGAAAGATTTATTTGAGTAAGTGGAAACGCTTCTCATATTGGGCACAAGGAAAGGACATAGATCCTTTCACCGCTTCTATCCAACTAGTCCTTGATTTTCTTGCTGAACTCTTCCATGCAGGTTCATCTCCATCTACTCTTAAGGTTCAATTGGCAGCTATTTCTAATTTCCATGTGGGTATTTCTGAATCTGCCCTAATGTCCCACAAACTCTGCAAAGCCTTTTTGAAAGGAGTTTTTCTTCTCAGGCCTCCTGTCAGAAATCCTCCTTCTCCTTGGGACCTAAATTTAGTTCTTGCTTCTTTGATTCTTTCCCCTTTCGAACCTGCAGCTTCATGTTCCTTAAAGTTATTATCATGGAAAACTCTCTTTCTGGTGGCTATCACATCAGCTAGAAGAATTTCAGAACTTCAAGCACTCAGTTGTCGTTCTCCTTACCTTGTGTTCCATAAGGACAGAGTTTCCTTACGAACTAACCCGTCCTTTTTGCCTAAGGTGGTTTCAACATCAAATCTAAACCAATGCATCGACCTCCCTGTCTTTTTCCCGGAGTATTCAAATAGGTCTGAACAAAAATTACACTACCTGGATGTTCATCGTCAATTAAGGTACTACTTGGACAAGACAAAACTATTCAGAAAATCTGATCAGCTGTTTGTCTCCTATGCGGAAAGCAGGAAGGGACTTCCAGTTTCAAAGGTATCTTTATCCAGATGGCTAACATCTCTGATTACCCTTGTTTATGAGATTAGACACCAAAAGCTGCCTAATAAACCTAAAGCCCATTCCACCAGAGCTTTGGCTACTTCTCTAGCCTTCCAAGACAGACTGCCTATTGACACCATTTGTGCAGCGGCTACTTGGGCTACTCCTCACACTTTTATTTCCCATTATAAGTTGGATTTAGCTTCTAGGCATAGAGCTAATTTTGGTTCCACTGTTCTCAGGAGTCTGTTCCGTTAGGCCACCGGGACAAGGTGCTAGGGACGGTCCCATCCAGCAAGAATGAAGGCGAGATAGACAACTTAACATATAGAAGTTATGTTCTTACCATAACGTTCCATGTTAGTTGTCTTCTTCTCGCCTTCTTCTTGCGTCCCACCCTCCTTCCCCCTGGCCTGGACAGACCTAGAGGAGTTGTGATCGTGACCTCTCTTTCTACCACCTCTTTCTTAGTCATATGCTATTATGCATATTTTCTTGTTCCAGGATATAGGTCACCCCTTTTCTTCCTGCTGTTAGAGGTGGATTCTGTTTCACTGTTATACTGTTTTTTGATATAAGCTGGGTTAGCTTACAAACGAGATCTGAGGTAACTCTTGCCTAGCATTGTGGGATATAAGGGGAGCCTCGAGCCGGTGGAACCAACTCTCGAGCTTTTAGAGTGGCCGAGTCGGAGCCGAGGTCGGCTCCGAACCCATCCAGCAAGAAGAAGGCGAGAAGAAGACAACTAACATGGAATGTTATGGTAAGAACATAACTTCTATTTTTAGGCTGAAACTGGTCTGTCTTTTAACCTTTAATATAGGTATGTTTGCTCTCTCCATGAAGTGCTGGCCATTTATTTGATTTTGTGGATACAGTCATGGATCCTAAAGGTACCCTGGGAGCTCTGCCATCTGTGCTTCCTTCCTGGGGAGTTTCTTTTTATAAGCCCTACCTGCTTTCCCTTTCCCCATCCTCATGCTCATTGACTATATTTGAGGACAACTCTCCTGTATTGACCAAACCTCACCTTATGAAGCATTATCAATAAGCACCCTCCCACCCAGGATGGGCATTCTCATCCCTCCCTGCTGCTCTCTGTCACCCAAGCCACTAATCAAACACAGGTGAGCTGAGCCATGGTTAGGGCTTTATCCCTTTATGCCACTTGAGCAGGGCAGCTGGGCTGTAGTTAAGGATTTATCTGTCTGCACCACTTCAGTGGCAATTTTCATTTTTAGATTGATCTATTTAGTGATGGTGGATGGTTTTCAGCAGGAAACATTTAGTTGAGATTATACTTTTCATGAGTAAAAGCTCATTACATCTTAGAAATTCTGCTACAACTGTTGGACCACTATGAAGGATTGTGGATATCACTGTTGGGGAAGGGAGTTATTCCTGTATTTTTCCCTGTTGGAGTTAGCATGAATTTACTCTCTTGAAAATTTCTGACTGTTGCAAAGATTATAAACAGAATAGTTACACAGATGTAGAAGTTGGGTGGTTACCACACACACATACTCACATTGGCATAAACTACTGCAACAGAGACCGCTGTTCCATAAAGTAACAAATCTTTATTGAAGAGAAAAAAATACTGGTGAAGACTCTGTATACATTGAAGCAATAGAACTACACAAAGGGCTATTTCTATTAGTCCACAAAAAAAAGTCACTCAAACCAGTTTTGTCACAATCTAAAGGTGCTTGTCATCGTCTTTCTTCTTTTTTGACTTCCTAATCAAAGACATCTAAGCTTCCTTGGAGTATTCTGGAAGGTCTTCTTTTTTGTAGTACACTCCTACAAACCACAATTCCATGCCCAGCTCCCACATCATTAAGATACCAGCTTCTCTAACAGGCCCAAAGCCCACCTGTAATAGAATAAATGCTCATTAACCAAACCTTTCTATCTACTACAAAAATATATTGGTCTGTTTTAAAGAAGCATTATTATTTAGACTATGTACAAAATGCTCTATTTATATCAATGGTATTTACATTTATGTCTGTTCAATTTAGTGACAATTTGACATATCATATGATAAGAACTTCCACACTATGTAATATTCACATGTATAGATATATACTATTGATTTTGATTAAACTGGACCCAAAAGTAACTGAAAATGAAACCTACAAGCTGAGTAAAATCTGCTGTACCCAAATTTGTGTAGTATATGTTGTAGAAATAAATGGTCTCACCAACAGAAAATGTTAATGTACAGATTTTACCACCACTCATACAGAAAGTCGAAACATAGTTCAAACTATACATTCAAAACGGTGTAGTTACTGCAGCTGAGCATTGAATTTTCACCGCTATTTTCAACAAACACACAATATCCTTGCATCCATCTGAGCTAACACCCCTTTGACAAATGGGACCTCAGTTTAACATATCATGTGAAGGGTGGCAGATTCAGGAGTTTATAGCTCTCTTGTGCTATATTGCAGCACCATTAATGGGAAATTAAGCCAACTACCGTGGGTAGTGAACAGACTGCAATTACATGGTGGATGTGCCTGCAGAGCATACAGAGGGGTTATAAAGTAAAACTGATGATACCTTTAAGAGATGTCTTCAAAGTATAGGATTTTTCCAGCAGAGAGGGAAGAATTCAATGGATGAGGGTATGGGTACAAGGGGCTGACATGACGTTGCTTCACGTAGCATATCTAGACACTCACAACAGTAGACATGCAGAACTTTGAGATTTAAGAGATCTCAAAGTACAGCTGACTGTTTCTCTTTGACAGGAATGACTTAATTTGATTGGAGCAGAGTTCCAGGATGCCACACAAATATGTAAATCACTTTACTGGAGTAACACTCACAGATCACTTAAAGGTGTCTCTGTGGTAGACACTCTAGAAATGCAGGGGAGGCTACACAGCTGAGGCTGAAAACTGTTAGTTGGCATGTGATAGTGTACGGTGTCCTTTTCTTAATGCCAAAACAAGAACAAATGGCTTAGAAATGGATATATAGTAGTCTAGATAGCTAATAAATAATATGGGGGGGTTCACAACCTTATTACACTGACACCTCACATTTGGACTTGTACTTTTATTTTAATTGGACTGCTATCTTTACTGTAATCTGTTTCTTGGAGGTTTTCTCCCTGGGCCTCCACTGAAAACAGGCTCTCTGGGCCCAGTAGACTTCCCCGGTAATCAAACTGGAAATAAATAAGTAAATAAATAAATATTAGGCATAACCAAAAAAAAAAAAAAATCAGTGCTAGACAAAGCTAACAAGCTGATGAAGCATGTGACAATTATTTTGCAGCAGAGAGTGACAATCAAAAGGAAGAAAAGCACGACATAGTATGATCAAGAGTAGCATGTGTATTAGAGCACAGCTGCATGGTCTCAAGTACAGTTATTATTTATTTATGGCATGACATAGTATGATCAGGAGTAGCATGTGTATTAGAGCATAGATGCATGATCTCAAGTACAGTTATTTATTTATGGCACGACATAGTATGATCAGGAGTAGCATGCGTATTAGATCATAGCTGCACTGTTTCAAGTACATTTATTATTTATTTATGCAGTTATTGACACTTGATTAAAGAATATAATGCTGTATAATCTCAGTAATCCAGTCAAAAGACAGGTGGACCCTCATGTTTAACATCCCCCTATAACAAAGTGAGAACGTAACCTTTGTATTGAAAAGAGAAGTTTTGATCTAGACAGAATGACAGGTAGTACAGTATTAAGTAATGGTTATATTGCAGCATGGTAGTGCAGTGGTTAGCATTGTCGCTTCACAGCAAGATGTTCTCCTGTTCGATTCTTGGCTGGAGTGCGTTGTGTGTGGAGTCTGCATGTCCTTCCCATGATCAAGTGATGTTTAAAGACATGCAGGTAGGTGCGTGCGTGAATGGGTGTGCCTTCTTTGAAGGATGGGTGTCGGGCTGGCAACTTGGCACCGTAAAAATCCACTGCCAATCACTAGTGGACTGGAGTTCCACTGTGGTGACCCCTAACCGGGAAAAGCCAAAAGACATTGCTTTTGCTATATTGCAACACTGACCAGCATTATTTTAGAGAACAGATTTCCAACGTGTGCTGCGTATCTTCAGTGATGTCAGTAACACAGGGTCATCACATCTCTCACTTTATGCAGGACAGCCACTGCATGGGCAGTTGCGTCCTGTGAAAAAATATCAAAAATGTCAAATATCAGAATCAGAAATACTTTAATGATCCCGCAAGAAATGTATTTATTTATTTATTTATTGACATTTGTTAACCGGGTTTGTCCAACTGGGCTTGTGGCCCATTTTCAGTGGAGACCCGAGGAGAAAAGCTCCAGTAATGCATTTTAAATCAAGTACAATTTTAAACAATATTGATATAATAGCAGTTATAGCAAAACGATTGTGAGAATTTTAGGACAGAAATAGTTTCATAGTTTCATAGTATAGTACTAAGCTATCTGCCCTGGGGCATTCGTAAGCCTAGCCATAGTGATGTGGCATTTGCCACCCCATGAAATGGTACAAAAATGTACAGAATAAATTTAGAATACTGTGTCTAGTAGTGACACAATGAAGGTCCCCTTATATAATAGAATTAGTTTACTGTGCCCCTGTCTAGCAGTGACACAGATGTGACCCCTGGGGTAAACTTACGATCTCCCATCCACTCATCAAGATTTCTCTTGAAGAGAGTCAGTGAGGGGCTCTGCCTAATACGAACTGGGATCTTGTTCCAAAGCATGGGAAGCCTCTGGGTTATGAATCTATCCCTCCAGCATGTCCTATTCATACTTGTGCCGAGGTTTAAGTCTTTAGCTCTCGTGGTCCTGATGGACTTGGATTTTTTGAGATGGAGCATGTCCATCAGATCCTGATTGTCAGGCAGAGATCACCTCTGAGCAGGCGGTATGATACTGAATAGAGCTGAAGTTTCTTTAGTCTGGCAGAATAAGACATATGTTGGAGACCCTTGATCCTCTTGTTGAGGTACTTTTGTGGTCTCTCCAGCTGTTGCAAATGCCAGGTGAGGTACATACCAAATGGGGCATTGTACTCAATCATGGGTCTGATGAGGGAGGAATATAGGGGTACAATGACATCCTTGGATCTGGATGTGAATCCCTTCATGATGAGGTGTGCAAGGTAGAATGTTTTTCTAACCACTTTGGCAACGTGGGTATCAAATGAGAGGTCGCTGTCGACTTGGGTCCTTAGGTCTCTGATTACTTTTTCAGTACTCAATGGGTTGCTGTCTATGTGATAATTTGTGGGTACTTTGTTTTTCCCAAAGGGGATGACTATACATTTTTTGGCATTTAGTTTAAGGCCGTGACTCCGCCACCAGTTGTCCGTTTCTGTGAGACCTTTTTGTAGGATGTGTGTGTCTGCTGGTGTATCGATTATGGCGCCTAGTTTGCAGTCATCTGCGAACTTTGTCAGCCACAGCCCTCCCGTGTTTGCTTTAACATCTGAGAAATAAATGCCGAACAAGAGGGGTCCCAGGACAGATCCCTGTGGGACACCACTTGTGACTGGCTTTGAGTCTGACATTGCTCCAGCGATTTTAACTTTATGGGTTCTGTCCTTTAGCCAGTTTGCAACCCATCTAGTGACATAAGGGTTTACATTTAAGCTGTTGAGCTTATCTATGATGCCTGAGTGGGGTATTGTGTGAAGGCCTTAGCCAAGTCCAGGTATGCTGTATGGACTGCTTTGCCCTCGTCAATGGCTCTAGTGACTGTTTCGAAAAAGTCAACCAGGTTTAAAAGGCAGGATCTGCCCTTTACAAAGCCGAACTGGGTGGGGTCAAGTGTCTGTAGGTCCCCTATGTCTCTGTTTATGAGTTCCATAATGATTCTTTCCATAGCTTTGCAGACCAGGCTGGTTAAGCTTATGGGGTGGTAGTTTCCAGGGTCTGTAGAGGCACCTCCCTTGTGGAGTGGGACCACTGTTGCTGTACGCCAGTGTTCAGGTACATATCCCGAAGTAAGGCTAAGGTTAAATAGTTTAGCTCCTCTTGGAGTTCACGTAACACGCAACCCGGGATACCGTCAGGTCCCATTGATGCTGTGTTTTTTGCTTTGTTTAGGGTGGTTCTCACTTGGACATCTGAGATGACAGGGAGATTACATTCAGCTGGGATAAGTATTTCTTCTTTTGGGGGTGAAGGAGGGGAGAAATTTGCACTGAACCTGTCAGCCAGAATGTTGGCAATATCTGTGGGTTCAGTGTATTTTTTATTGTTGTGAACCAACTCTGAGCATATCTGAAGGTTTCCGCCCAGGTTTCTAACATAGCTGAAGAAGGCTTTGTGGTTATTCTACATTTCTTTCAGTAAATGCATAAATCCATTATAGTGTCCTTATAACATGCAAATATTATATGAAACAGCATAAATAAATCAAATTCTAAAAAAATGAGCTTTTATTTTAGCAGTAAACTGAAGTCCAGTCATTTGCACTGGTTGTAGGTGTGGTTTGTCCTACAAAATCTCACATTTTCATACAAAAATCCCACTTTGGCAACAGGAGATGTGGCAGCCCTTCAATGACACTGCATATAATTGTGCAAAAGTAGTATATGAAGTCAGGACACAACACACATACAAGGAAAATGATCTATCTTGTGTTGATTTACCATGGAGGGCAAGGTATTAGAGTATGAGGTAGTGAAGAGGGTAGGATACTAGCTGTGTCACTGCTCTGATATTGCCTTCTTGTGAGTAACCTGGAACAGCGATAAAGGTTTGAAAAGTGTCATGTAAGACTAAGGATTGTCAGACAGGGAATTAGCCACTCATCAGGCAATACAGACAGCATGATGACAAAAGAAAACACACTGTATCATTTCAGTTACTTGTCTACAGATAACAGTGGAATCAAGTACAAATGCATACGGTTGTAAGGTAGAAAGAGAAATAAAACTGCTTAAGAGCATATCATACAGTGCAGCCAATAAATCACCAACATGTAGCATGTAGTATGTAGCATGTAGTATGTATAGCAGGAAATGCATGAGAGCAGCACAATATAAAATATGAAATTAAAGGAATGGATGAGTGTGATTCATACCTCTCAACTGTCCAGATTTTTGCAGGATGCTCAAATTTTCATCTGATGTTTCTGGTCTTTTCTTCATAAAATTTGCAGTTTTCCTCCAAATCAATGAAGATGAAAGTCACTAAATAATGACATATATTTAAGCTCAGACTTCTTATCCTTCAGAAAATGCACGATAACACAAATTGTGTTATTCTAGCAGCTTTCTGAGTTTATATGAGCAATGTAGACTATAAAACAAAAGGAACTGAAGACTGTCTACTCATGTGTGAACCCTTTAGAAGACATATGCCAGATGAGAAAACCGTCATAGTTGGCTAGTATTCAGAGATCAGTTTGAACATGAAAAAAGAAACAAGACTGTTTCTACTACTGTTTGAAACTTGCATCTTTTAGATACTTTCTACAGAAGCTAGGTCATTTGTGTCATAAAATCATTGTACTTAGCTAGCATTTAGAATAAAGCACAAAATAAAATATGAAATTAACTGAAAACTATCTTTACCAATGTTTTAACTTTGCACTGCTCAGATGCTTTCCTACAAGGTATTAGCAAGTCAGATCATAACATTCCTGAAAAGCTAGTTTCTCTGAGGATAAAAAGGACAGTTGAAACAAATGAATGACTGAGGGCTGTTGTGAGTACAACTGCAATTTGAGAAGGAATCTGCCTAACACCTCTGAAGCTTCCTGTAAGCACCCTCCCCCAACCCCTGCAGCCAAAGGTGGGGCATGCCGAGAAAGCCAGACTGAAAATGTAAACAAAGATCAGAATCAAAACAAAAAATCCCTGGGATTGTCCCTTTAAGGCATCAATTATCAAATTATTCTCTGCATCTGTAAATGGGGGCCTATGACGAGCAGACATATTGTGTCCTACAAGACAAAAGAATGATTAACACACGAGGATCACACAGATATAGTTTAACTGTTTACTGATAAAGTAGTAAAGGAAGGCTGTCAGTATTTCACCCTGGATAAACATGGAGGAGTCTGCATATTTCAAAAAAATAAAAATACGGAGGATACAAAACAAGGAGACCAACAAGAAAAACATATCCTTGTTTGTGCCATAGAAGTAAGTAAAATATGCTCACCCACCCAAAATAACAGTCCAGTCTAGTTAGTGCCATAGCAGTAAATCATCTTTGCCACCTCCAAACAAATGACAGGCCAAGGACCCATTGTGCTAACAAAACATCTTTGAAATGGTAAAAGTGCTATCAAAGGATTGTCTATTTAACGTGTACATATTTATAACACAACATTCCCTTTTCAAGTATTCTCAATGCTGTGTACCTGTGAAATGGCTTGACAGCCAAGGCCATGCCATCATTACACTTCTAATTAATGCATACAGATTAAATTGTGAAAGCTATTACTTCACATTTATTCTTAATTATTCCAGCATATGCATTATGTAGGTAACAAAATGGGAACATACCTGCTGGAGTGCAATACTCCTCTGAAGAGATACTGTGAAGAAATGCAGTTATCTTAGTGAGTTAAACAATTTACTAACTCTACTCAACATCAGTTTGGCTAGCTACACATTTGCCTTTTTATAATGGAGCACATTATTAATGGATTGTATCTGTCTTAGTCTGTGCTCCAGAGATGCTAATTACTGTATAACCAGGTGAATTGCATAATAATCAATGAATCTTGTGAAGCTAATCAACAAAATATAAAGCATCCATGCCGACTCCATGCTCATTTTTTCTAGAAATTTCAGACTCCATGCTAATTTTTCCTAGGGATTTCGCAAAGTGTGGAGTACAGACACAGCATTTACAAGGTAAGTCCTGGACATGTACTGTAATGTATAATACTATTATGACATGTACTTACATTTCATCACATGATACTGTAAGCAGTTAAAAGGTGGGAGATATGTACAGAAAGTCAAGTAACATGTAACAGTACATAGTTATTTCACTTGTATGTGTCCATTAGAAAGTATTAGTCTTCAGCCATGCAAGATTCACACATTCATAACTCTCCAAAGTACTGGTGATCAATGCATGGCCTCAGTTTATCATCATATGTTTGTAATGGAATACCTTTACATATAGAAGTTGCACCATGACATGACTTCAGCTTGGCCCACCCCTCAAAAGAACAGTGTACCCTTGCATGTGCCATAACAGGAATTCACCTTTGCTCCGGCAACCAAAAGAGCAGTGTAAGCTTTTTGTGCCATCAAACTGGCCTTCATTTGCTGACAACTGCATATGTACAGAAAGTGAAGTACATCCAGTTTTATTTCATATAATACATGTATAAATAGCTGATGGCTTGATATCAGTTAAAATACATTGCAGAAGATTGTTGTGTGATGGAAACTTGAAGTTGTTTGCTGCCAAGCTGTTTGTGTGGCAAAGGGGATAAGGCACCCATCCTGTTTTCTGAAGACCTCTGCAGACCTACCACCTGTGTGGTAGCAAACTCTATTTCCCCTTTTATTCCTCCTTCTATCTTACTTTAGTGGGTGCTGGGGCGCATTGTTTGCACAATGTGCCACTTAGCATAAACAGGTTTGACTTTGCTAATCAGTTTTGCATGTTAAGCAGCATTCCACAAAATACACGACTAGACCACTCAGGTAGCAGACAGGACCCAGACAGGTAAAAATAAAAACCGGATGCTTTCTGTTAATGTAAGTGTGTATCACGCAAACCTGCTAAGTGCCATTGTGCTGCAGTTAACAGTGAGAACTTAACAAGGAATATTAACTTAGGGGATGTTACGTAACTTACTCTGTGGCGGCAGGTGTTAGGTCTAGGTCAAAAGTCTAGAAGGTCCTGAGTTCGAGTACAAGGTGAACAGTCTTTGTTTTACTGTTGTGACATTGCAGTATATAGCAATGAACTGACACATCGAGAAGGGATTTCCCAATTTTCCTGTGGCAATAGGCATCAGTGTGGGACTAACATTCATATGGTCCAGGGTTCAAATATAGCGTATACCATTCAATTTTAATGTTGCTCCAATTCACATTATAGTCATTTTCAGTTATAGCAATTAACCTAGTGTAGCTTATATAGTATTTATATGACTTATGACTGACACAGTAATATTGTGTCAGTTATGTAATTATTTATTAATCTATGTATCGTCTAGTTAATAGCAAAAGTATGACTATGAGTATAAAGTGTACTATGTTCAGGCAAGTATATTCCTGCTATGTGGCTTGGCATGCACTTTGCACTTCCCATTGGACCAACATAGTTGCAGAATTGCTTGTATCTCAAATAACATAGAAATTGCATCAGTTACCAAACTTCTGTATCACTTGCCATTGCAAAAATATGTTGCACCATTTTCTCCCTGTTTTTGCGAGATGGTAAGTGACACACAGTTCTTTCAAATGTAGCCAAATCAAAAAGTGCACCCTCTGAGTAAACGTGATAAGTCCAATTGGTGGGAAACTATCGTTCTACATTGGTCTTGCTCTGTAACAGCCATTGAAGGCATTTCTAGTGAGGGTTTGAGATTTAGGGTGCAAAGGTGAGATGTCCAAGAGTCCAAAGTGTTTGTTGGACACCTAGTGAATGTCCATGGGCCCTGGCTTCTGTAGAGGCACTGCCATTGCTCAAAATCAAGGACAGAGGCATGGAATAGTCTGTCCTGTGGTCTGACCAGTGCTACTGGTATTCCCCACACTGGCGAACAGTGTAGGAACCACTACCAAGACTTCAGTTGAAGAAGGACAGATATCCTTAACCACTGGTTTGAGGAATGTCAGACTGATGGCATCCCATAGATGTGTAAGTATGATTTTCAGACATTACTTATAATAGATTAAAGCTGCATATAATCAGGCTTGGTATTCATAATGGTATTCTGTTCTGTTTTTTTTTCTACTCCTGAGGCAAATCATGATCTGAATATTAGAGTTCATGAATGCACATTAGCATGGATGTGAGCAGCATGTGGTATGTAGCATTAAAAGTTAAAGACTGCTTCGGAATACCTCTCAACTTTATGAGTTTGGCAGAATGCTTAGATTGTTGCCTCATAATTTAGGTTTGCTTCTCATGAATTGTGTTTGTCAATCTTAGCCAAAGCATTGAAAACTGCAGTCAGAAAATGACATTTGTGTCTCATATTTCATACCTTTCAGAAGATTTGTGCTAATGCAAAGCTTGTTTCTAGGTTTGTAGAAGACTATGTAAAATGTGTTGCTATTTGTGCGCCTTTGAAGCCCCAGTATTTATTTTTATTGCTTGGTCCACATTTGTGGCTGTAAGAGGTTGTGAGGCATGGGCTTAGTTGGTATGCAATGCAGTAATACCTATCAACTGTACAGATTTCCACAGAATATCCAGTCTTTGTATAGTTACAGATACAATTGTGGTTTTTAGTCAATTGCATAAGGGTTGAGGACTGACGTCACTAAATAATGTCAGACATGTGAGATTCTGACCTCAGACCCTTCAGAAAAGTTATGCAAGTACAAAACCTGTTACTGTATCACCTTAAGTGTGTAAGAATAAGTATGTAAGAATCATCGCTACTTATTGGACTTTGGCCCCCTACTACATATGACTTTATCCACATTTATTGCTGTAAGAGTTTGAGGCCTATTAATATAGTACTATAAAATACAGCATACATCTCACAACTATAAAAGGAAAGTATGCATGTAGTACTCTGTGGGAACACAGAAAACTACGGTAGTAGAGAGTAGTCAGCAGGTATGGGCTCAAACACCACAATTACCAAATGAACAAGTACTGCTATGTTTTCATCATTATTTCATTGTAACTGCAGACATCTCTAGCAGTGGCACAAATGGCCTGCTGGAAAATATAATTAGTAGACATGGGGCCTGCATATGGACAATATATGCACACATCAAGGATTACTGGCTGAAATCTGTACCATAGTGTGTATCTGTTATTAACTGGTTATTCAGAAGCATTATAAAAAAAGTTTGTTTACAGTTTGTACTGTTTAAAGTAAAAGTAACATAATAGAGTGAAATAATTGTATCACTGCTTATGATGTTCTCCTGTTTTTCTCTCTCTCCCCACCCCTTATGTTTTTTCCTCCTTTTTTTTCCACAGTACAGTGGGGTAGGTCTGCCCCATGGGAGTCACCTACCCCCAATCAACTGGTGACAACACCACATCCCAGAACATCAGGGACACAACCTGGTAGCACCCTCAGGTAGTTCTGCCCCACAGGATAGGCCAGCTGTTGCTAATACTATTCACCACTATTCTTATTTCTGTAATTTATTACAATTTTTATTTGCCTTGCTTAGCGAGGCTGCATGATGTGCAGCATGGCACATACATGCTTTATAAAAATAAATGGGGATTGCGCACTAAAGCTTTATAGATCATTAATGTCTACTGGGCAATGATGCTTCATACACAGTTAATGTTGAAAATATGACATTGGTGATATAAGGAGCAAGCACTGGGGAGTACAAAGAGAAAATATGATAAAATGTGACAGTTGATATTGATTGTATAAAATACACCTGCTAATGAACTGACTTTGTGCCTGGATGGGTTAATGCATTATTGTTGGAGGCAGATAATACTGGGTTTGAAATGGGGTGTAGGCATGAATTTTACATGTGTGTATGATAATTTTACATACGTTTACTAATACTACTGCCTTTTACTGTTGCTTAATGATGGTGCACATCATGAAATCCTATGCACCATATATGGCATGAAATAGAGAAGATAGGAAAGTCTTGAAATAGGGAGCAAGCATAGGGAAAAATAAAGTGAAAGGAGGGCAGGAATGTGCAAGAAGGGTGTAGGAAAGTTAGACCAAATCAAGAGTGTGTCAAGTCGATATGTGTGCAAAATGGAGAGCTATGTATGGGACATTTTTTTTGGTACAGGTGCCGTTTTTTTTTTTTTGTAAGAGAGGAATGTTGGGGAAGGGACATAAGCATGTGGGGGCAGGCAAGTTGGCAAGGTGAGAAAGCAATTGCTGACAGACAGGACAGACAAGACAAAATATAGGGATGGTGAAGGACACAAGAGGGGGGTTGAACACCATGGTTGGGGTGAAGGTGGGTAAATTGAGGTCTCATGGATGTCAGGACAGGTGACAGTGGCAATCAAGTCCTCACCCAGTGGACGGTCGTCCATGTCCCTTCACTGTGCCGGTGGCTGCAGTGCCCAATGTGTACATCTTTGATGGATACTCTATACCAGGATAGGGAGCAGGAGCTGCATCCAGTGTAGGCGTGTGTCCACTGTGTGGTGCACAATCCTATGCACCATACACAGCAACTCATTCTGGGTGATAAATGCACCCCCTCCACCACTGATCCCAGAAGGTGGTTGAATGGTGCTCATCCCCCTCTGTGGCAGAACTACCTGAGGTCCCAGGTAGTGCAGGGGGAGCAGAGGTGGTGCTGCTGTCAGGATGCAGCCCAGACATGCTGGGCATCTGTGCTGTAGCCAGTGGAGTGAGAGTAGGAGGATCATGTGGGACCTGCATACCCTGCTGTGCTGTAGTAATAAAAAAAAATTAACATACAATTATAAAATAAAAAAAAAAACATGTCAATAAAAATTAGACATGTAAAAAATAAATACATGAACAAAGAAAAATAAAAATTAAAAAAATAACAAAAACAAATTTATATAACAACAAATACAAACAAAATTAGAAATAATAAATTAAAACAAAGAAATACAAAATTATACATAACAAAATGAAAACAAATTAAACAATAAAAAAGAAGAAAAGGGTGAGGTGAGAGATAAAAAACAGGAAACCATTACTAATTTCATAGTTTATATGCAAATGCTTTCTAGAATTATTTCACTCTCTTCTATTACATATAAACCAAGTAAGCCAGAAAAGTTACAAAAGCAAACTATAAACTCCAAACAAGTACCCTTGACAGGAAAATACAGCAGTTAATTTTTCTTTGATGCAAAAATCCAAGTTTAATTCACACAAGCAGCTCCCAAGGTTTAAAATCAAAACACATAAAGGCACATAAACACCCTTCACCAACTCAGCGTTTTCATCTAGTTAAAACAGACTTCATCAGATGCAGACTCATACCAAAGTACACATATTTATATCAATTAATATTTAAAAAAGGGTGAGGTGAGAGAAAAAAACAGGAAAACATTATTAATTTCATAGTTTATATGCAAATGCTTTCTACAGTTATTTCACTCTATTCTATTACATTTTACTTTTAACAATAGCTCCTAAGAAATTTCTATATTACTTTGCAGGCTACCCAGTTACTAACAAATGGACACTGTAGTACTGATCAAATTGCAGCCAACAATCATTCATGTGTGCATATATTGCACATATGTATGCTTACAGTTGACAGCAAGCCATTCATGCCAGAAGTATTGAGGTCTGAAAGTAACTTGCTGTAATGATGACTAGCTAACAGTATTGTGTATATAATGATGAAAACATAACACTATTGCACACACTATTATATATTTGGGAAGTGTTGTCTTTGAACCTACAACCCATGACTACTGTAATGCTGTACTTTTCTTATGGACTACAGACTAATGCATGCTTACTTTCCTTTTACACTTTTATATGCATGCTCACTCTTATTTGAGAATGTGAAGCTGTTGCTTTGTGCTACAGAGTAAGACATGCATACTTTTTTAAAGTTGAGCTATGCATGCTCAATTATATACAACTGTCTGAAATAACAAGTAACCTGTCTTTAACAGTTAAACCTACAATAACAGTACTTTTTATATGCATACATACCACATGATTCTCTCATCCTTGCCAAGCACACTCCATGAGACCTCACATTCGAGGCCCTTTCTTCAGCAGCTGTGGAAAAAGAAAAAGAAAAACAAAACAGAATACCATTATGAATACCAGTCTTGACTATATTCAGCTATAACTTTTGCACTTGATCAATACATTTTATACTTACAGATTTATGGAGTGTTCCCTGCTCTACATTCCCTGATCCACTGATCAAGGGTATCGCTCTTCCTCCTATGGAGATCATCATAATGATGATGACATTGCTCACCTGTCCCACTGGTCAAAGGCCTAGCCAAACTAATCCAGGCTTCAGACTTATACTGGGAACCTGAACAGTCCCTAAGCAAAAGGCATGGGGCATGCTCCTTAACTAGGAGCCCAACAAAGACTTTGGACTTCTGAATACCCCAACGTTGCACTCAGAAATGCACACCCTCTCCAACACCAGCCATGTCTCCTAAAGATCAAGCTCAATGTATAATGAGGATTTCCCACCAATTCCACTTTAAATATACATTTTCCCACCAATATCACATATTGCACTTACTTAGAGTGCACACTTTCTGGTTTTTGCTACATCTGAAAAAGCTGTTCCCTACTTACCATCGCACAAACATAGTAAGCTAAGGTGTGTCTGTTTGCAATGCACAACAGTGGGCAGTAAAAAAAAAAAAAACATAAAAAGCAATGCAATTCCAAGGATAGTTGATATACAGACACATGTGTAGTTCTGTTATTCAATTGGGATTGCAGAAATATACTTGCATGAACATAGTACACCTTATACCCGCAGTCATACTTTTGACAATATATGCACAGTACCCATATAAACGGATAGGTAAATAACTGACACAATATCAATATCTCAGCCCTCATACATGTAAATATTAATATCAGCTACACCATGTTAGGTGTTATGAGTAAGAGTAAATATGACATGACATGGGACAACATTAAAAGTGTATGGAATATGCAGATTTCAAAAACTGGACCATGTGTACAGTAGTCCTAAACTTACAGCTCTTGCCACAAGAAGGTTGAGAAAATACTTGTCTATGTTGCACTTCATTTGTATAATCTGCAATGTCTGTACATTAAAAGAAAAGTTTGCTCACCATGTACTAGACACAGAACCATTTTCACTCCAGAACTAGATTTACCACCTGTTGCCACAGGATTAATTACATGACAACCCCTATATTAGTACTCATTGTAAACTTGACATTGTTAGTGCAGTGCAGCCTTGGTTACTGGGTTCACGCAATGCCCAGTGGTATCAATTGAATGCATCCGGTTTCTAATTTTGGCTGTCTGGGTCATATCTGATACATGGGTGGACGAGTTGTACAAATGCTAAGAATTATGCAAACATGTTAAAAACAAAAAAATAAAAAAGTGCAGGAATGCACA
Source organism: Protopterus annectens (assembly GCF_019279795.1). NCBI lineage: Eukaryota > Metazoa > Chordata > Ceratodontiformes > Protopteridae > Protopterus > Protopterus annectens. The sequence continues at coordinate 632,137,384 of NC_056739.1, forward strand.
AACAAGCTAAGCATCACACAAACATGTGAAAAAAAAAAACAGAGAGAGAAATGCAAAACAATAAAATCTCTGAAATTTATAAATGCAGAATGACATATCTATGGCAGGGTCTCTTGTATGATTTTTCTCAATTTAAATGTCTTTGTGACCGTGCTAAATTTCAAACAAGGGAAAGCAACTGCTGTCGTACTTCTCAACTATACAGATTTTTGCAGAATGTCGAGATTTTTGCTTCATATTTTTTGTCTGTTTCTCATAAAATTCTGGATTTTTGGCAAATCACTGAGGATTGAATTCAGAAAATAATGACAGACATTCGAGATTCAGATTTCATACCCTTCAGAAAATTAATGCTAATGCAAAACTTAAGTTGGTAAGAACATTATTTAAAAACTGCACCTATTTTTGGGCATTTGTCCCACCATTATTTATAGCTTTGTTCAGATTTCTTGCTGTAAGAGTTTGAGAGGTATGTTTGCAGTTCTGCAGACAGCAACCTTACACAGAAATGCTATCCACATTGCCAAAGAAGGGTCATGGCCAAAAAAACACTGTTGTGCACAGTGAAACCTTGTTTAAGCATACTGCATTGTGCTGCACTGCCACAGGCACTTCATGTACACAGAACCACTCAGTGTGGGCTCTACACAAACCCTACACAGAGTTTTTTGAATCCTGCAGAGTAGTCACAATATAAGTATTACACAGTTATAGAACATACATAGATGTTTGGTAATACATATAGACAATAATGACTGCAGTCATAATAATGTGATTGGATTACATAAACTAGACTGGAAGGCAATTAAACACAAGATCAAGATAAGTAGCTTTGAGGAACATTCTTATAAAAAGGAGGGCCAGAGGAAGGATTGGGAAATATCTATATCCACCTCTTTCTTTTGGGGAAGTATAGCAAGCAGCTCAAAATCACTTTAGATGAGTGAAAGTCCTGAATGAAGAGGATAAAACATCCCAAATTTTTAGGTCAAAGTTCACATTTCTTTAGGTTGCTATATGGCCTATAGAAAGGATGTGTACCACTGGACTGTGATTTCATATGTATCATCCATGGTGCCACAGGGGAGGGTTATCCTTCATTTGCTGGCTTGAACAGAAGAGTACAGAGAAGAAGGTTAAAGTATTTCTTAACTGAGTACCAAATGGCTCTACAAAGGCTGTGATGCCCCTGCACTGGCCCAGTAATCAAGGAGTCTCAATCCTCACCACTGGCAACAATGGGAAATGTACACACTGGGAGGATGACAAGTACACACTCAGTAAAGTGCAATTTCCCTTAAGAGCATGCAGAGACCACAATCAGTCTGGGACTGGTTTCTCCCTCTTTCTCCAGATCCCCAATAAGCCTCCCCACTGGCACAGCTATAAATTTGAGATTTCAGATGAATGACCAACCCAAGACCTCCAGCACCGTCTCTGTCCAACCAGTGATTCATCTCCCTGCCCCAGTAGCTGTCACGCACAAACTTAGAGGTTTGATTTATACACACACACACACACACACACACACACACACACACACACACACACACACACACACACACGCACACACACGCACACACACACACACACCTGGGAAAGGCTGGCACTTGTATACTATGCCCCTTCTGCCCAGACTATAAGATAGTTTTGTCTGCCACCAGTCACTCCTTATCAGCTACTTTAAGGTCCTTAATAAAGGGTGCCCAATCTTACTGTGTAATGTTACTATTAATCCAAATGGTACTCTAATCAAGAGCAAGGCTATTAGGTGCAAACTGCACAATGTCACCAAATAGATATGCAAGTACTCTAAGAGGTTAAATATGTCTCACAAAATATCAGACACAAAGATAGGTGTAAATATATTTAATAATAAATAATAAAAGAGCAAGAAAATACTCAGTAAATCATCACAGTAACTTCAGAGTTCAAAATCACAGGAAATTTAAAACAACATTGCAGGACAGTCTCAAATAAATATAGAAAACATCTACACTATACTTTACTATATTCCTATCTGAATCTAAAATAGTTACTATGCCCTAGAAACTTACTTACAGCAACTACAAGCAGGCATAAGTGGTGAGTGGATGTTGTCAGATCAAAGACAGATACAAAATGCCCTCTGTCTCTCTCTCTCTCTCTCTCTCTCAGACAATTCTTAAATTAATATCTCAAATATTGCTGCTGGGATGCTTGCAGCATGACATCACTTTTTGTCACCTGACTTCAGTTCCCAGGCTAAACCCCCTTTGTCAGAAACTACCAGCATTTTAGCATCTCCCTGTGACAAATACATATCTCTCAGATGTTTGCAGATCATGGAACTCATAAAACAATAAAACACTTCTACATACCAAGCCTAGCAATTACTTCTCTTTCAAGACAATACAAAAAACTTTTGGCTCTAGACATTGTGTCTGCTACTGCACTGAAACTGAGAGATAACATCTTTTGTTTATGGCCCAGCTATAAAGTAACTTAACCTCAACTATTCTTAAGTTTTGCAGGTTAATCTCTTGTTAAAATTGTGATGCCCGTACACTGACCCATTAATCAGGGAGCCTCGATCCTCACCACTAACACCAGTAAGGGACCTGCACATTGGGAGGATAACAAGTACACACACAGTAAAGTACAATTTCCCTTAAGAGCACACAGAGATCACAGTCAGTCTGGGGCTGGTTTCTCCATTTCTCTCCAGATCCCCAATAAGACCCCCCACTGGCACAGCTATAGTGTTCAGATCTCAGACGAGTGGTCAAGTCAAAACCTCCAGCACCCTCTCTGTCCAACCAGTGCTTTGTGTCCCTGCCCAAGTAGCTGACACACACCCACTTTGAGATATGATTTATATACAAACACACAGACACTCCTGGGGAAGGCTGGCACAGGTTCACTAGCTATGCCCCCTTCTGCCCAGACCATAAAGTAGAAATCTCTGCCACCAGCCAGTACTTAGCTGTTAATAAGGCCTTTCCCAAAGGTTAACTAATTCTACTGTGTAATGTTTCTGTTATCCAAATAGTAAGTGTGACTAGGGCTAACGCTATTGGAGTGGCTTGTACAGTATCACCAAATACATGCAAGTACTTTCAGAGCTTAAATTATCTCTACACAAAACAGCCACAGTTAAAAGGTTTAAAAATATTTAATAATAAATAATAAAAGCAGAAGACAATACTTATTAACTCAACACAGTGACAATAGAGAGTTCAGAAATCACAGGAAATACTTTAAAACAACATTGTAGGACAGTCTGACATAAATATAGAAAACATCTAGACTAATCTGACTATTTTCCTATCTATCTCTAAGAGAAATACTAAGATCTAAGTCTTATTTACAGAGCAAAGCAAGTGCTGGTGAGATGATGTGTTCATGTTCAGAAACAAATACAAAGTGCACTCTCTTTCTCTGAGAGATAGTTCTTAAATTGATAATACACATTACTGCTGACTCATTTCAGATTACATCATTATTGTCACCTCTACGTAAGTTCTCAGGCTTACAGAACTTAAATTTTAACATTTATTTGTGATCTTCAGCTGCCAGGAAGTCACAGCACAATAAAAGACACTTTACATGTGAAACCTAGTAAATCTCTGTCTTAAGACAATAGAAAGAAACTCCTAGCCCAGACATTCTATCTCTTAGCTTGAGATCACACACACGCATAAAATTATTTTACTTATTTTCTCAGAGTCTGCAAGTTAACTCTGTATGTCCCAGTTTTCTACCATGAAAACATACATTACATAGGCATAGAGTTTATACACATTTCTGCTTTCTTCCACTAGGGTGCACTATGGTTACATTTTTGAAGCTCAGCACATAACACAGTTTTCTTACTTTTATGAAACAAGCCTGTGGATCATATTAATATTTACAATGACATATAATTATTTACAAAATTCTATCTGGCTAGGCTGGCAGCCTTCACAAATATATATATATATATATAAACTGTTACAATAGTGCATAAAAATATCTCTTCAGCACATGTCTATGCAATATGACATGCAGTTCTAATATAGTAGTAACACAAGCAATTGCATCTTGCTGATATTCACAGTATATAGATTCCATCTTCCCTTGAAAATCAGGCGTCTCACTGATTATCTCCCTCAGGCTTTGCAATGTAGGATCTGAGAGCTGAGCCTGTCTCAACTCTCTCTTTGTAACCCTTCTCAGCTCCCCTTCCATAAGAAGCCTGGTATTCTCTGACAGTGGTGCCTCACTGTCAGCTTGGGTACTACTACTCACCTCTTCCCTTGCAGTCACTCTGTTCAAGGGAACATCAGTATCCACAATCAGCTGTGGCTCACCTTCAGTCTCACTGCAACAGAGTAGCTCCCTCCCTGAAGTAACCACATCTCCAGTCCTGGCTACAAGTGTGCAGTCTGTCTGGGTCTCCACCAGGCTACCAGACCCACATGCTTGTCTCCAAGCCTGACTGAGTGTAACTGCATGCACACAAGGTACTGCATTATCAAAATCATTCCCTATCAGGACATCAGGGATATCCTAAATACAGCTACTTGCTTGCGTCCTTTTCCACCTTCCCAGTCAAGGTGAACCCTAGCCAAAGGTATTTGGGATGGGGTCCCTCCTAAAGTGCTGATTGGAGTAGACTGCCCGAACAAGTAGGGCTCCTCTTTAACCACTGAAGGCTTCATAATGATTAGGTCAGAGGTTGTGTCTCTCTTAGCAGTGGCCTGCTGCCCATTTACTATGATAGGATATAACCTCTTGTGGTAGTTTGGTACCCTTGTTGTCTCAAGACAACTTAATGTTGGCATTTTGTCATTCTCACTTACTGGCTCTCCCACCTTTTGTTCCCCACTTGCCTCCATGGACATCTATATGCTACATGGCCCCACTGGTTGCATTTAAAACATTTAACCCTTGGTCCTGCACATGTATCTGGACTAGTGGCTTTCCCTGCTACTGGCGGACTCTGTTGGGGCTGTCTGGGCTGCCCACCATGGGTTCCCTTAGACCCATGAGCAGCACTGGGTATCCCTTTCCTGTGCAGTGATGCCTTGCTTGCTAGGAATAAGTCTCCATTCTTCCCCAACTCATCTGCTGTATTGCATTGTCTATCTGCTAACCAGATTCTCATGTCCTCAGGCAAAGTGCTAAGGGCTTGTTCCCTCATGAAAAGGTCTGCCAGCCCTTCAAAAGTGGCATCCTGACATCCACTCACCCACCTATGAAAATAAGTGCTTAGTTCAGCAATATATTCACACACACACTTTCATTTGCCTTGTGTCTCTGCTTACAAAACTTTTTCCTATAAGCCTCAGGTGTTAATGTAAAACATTCTAACAGACAATTTTTTACAGTGTTATAATTTAAGCAATCAGTATCAGACAATTTATAAATAGCAGTTACAGCTTTACAATGGAGTAAGGGGGTCAGGAACCATACCAGAGCCCTTGGTCAACATACTGTTTACATACCCTTTCAAACATATGAATGAAACTATCAAAATTATCCCCCTCTGTAAATTGTGGAAGAAATGTACTGACGTTTGTTGCTTCTAGGGTTCAGTTACTCCCTTTCTCATTACTTCCATTACCCTGGTGAAGAGTCAGCATCTCCTTTTCATGTTGCCTCTGCCTCTCATTCTCCTCAGCTTCTAGTCATCACAGTTTCTCATTTTACTCCAGACATCTCAGTTTCTCATTTTCTTCAGCCTCCAGATGTCTCAGTTTCTTTGCTCCTTCTATTTCCAAAGGTTTGGCCTCCAGTTCAAGTCTCTTTTACTCCAGCAGATTTTTAAGTCCTCTGTGGAAATGTTGAACTGTCCATTTTCTGAGAGTTGTACATCTCTAAGGCCAGCCTGGCTGTCCTCCTGATTGCTGGTCTGTGATGCAGCTGTGCCCAAGGCTACAATAATTTCTGCTTTAGTCAGGTTAGCATGCACCAGTCCTTTAGCCTGGCACATCTCAGCCTACTGGCTCCTTGTCAGCTTGCCATACTCCTCTTCTGACATGCTTGCCTGCTCTCCCTGACTAAATAAGTTAAAAAAACAATTGTGATATGAAACTGTGAATGTTCAATGTGTGGCTGATTGAGAGTACAAACATTTTCCTTAGTGACCTCTGCTTACAGGCTATAGGAATTCAATATCCACACCACTACAAGCCAATTAATATGTGATGTGGATATCCTACCACTGCCAATAATTAATATGTGACACCCCTGTACTAGCCCAGTAAAAAAGAAGTCTCAATCCTCACCACTGGCAACAGTGGGGAACATACACACTGGGAAGGATGACAAGTGCACACACACGCACACGCACACACACACACACACACACACACACACACACACACACACACACACACACACACACACACACACACACACACATATACACGCGGTAAAGTGCAATTTCCCTTTAGAGCACACAGAGACCACAGTCAGTCTGGGGCTGGTTTCTCCCTCTTTTTCCATATCCCCAATAAGACTCCCCACTGGCAATGCTATAGAGTTGATATCTCAGCTAAGTGACCAAACCAAGATCTCCAACACCTTCTCTATCCAACCAGTGTTTCGTGCCAAGTAGCTGACACACACACACACACACACACACACACACACACACACACACACACTCACATGTAGAGGTTTGATTTATACATGCACACACACGCACACACACAGACACACACACACACACACACACACACACACACACACACACACACACACACACACACACACACACACTTACCTGGGAAAGGCTGACACAGATGTACTAGCTATGCCCCTTATGCCCAAACTCTAAGGTAGTTTTGCCTGCCACCAATCATTCCTTATCAGCTACTTTAAGGCCCTTAATAAAGGGTGTCCAATCCTACTTTGCAATGTTATGATTAATCCAAATGGTAATCTGACCAAGAGCAAGGCTATTAGAAGTGGCCTGCACAATGTCACCAAATATCTATCTCTCTGTATTTTTATATTAACTTCAACCTACTAAATGACTCAGTACAGTTTTGTTCTAACCTATGTAGCCAATGTACTGTAATTCACTTGACTACTACTATATATTGTATTTTTTGTCACTGCTAGTGCTTGGAGCTTTTCTCCCCGGGCTTCTACTGAAAATGGACATACATCCAGTTAAACTAGCCCGGTCAACAAATGTAAAATAAAATAAATAAAATAAATAAATAAATAGATATGCAAGTACTCACAGAGCTTAAATAAGTCTCACAAAATATCAGCCACAAAGATAGGTTTAAATATATTTAATAATAAATAATAAAAGAACAAGAAAATAGTAAATCATCACAGAAACATCAGAGTTCAAAATCACAGGAAATATTTAAAACAACATTGCAGGACAGTCTCAAATAAATACAGAAAACATCTAAGCTATACTTCACTATATTCCTATCTGAATCTAAAAGAGTTACTATGGCCTAGAAACTTACTTAAAGCAACAACAAGCAGGCAGAAGTGGTGAGTGGATGTTGTCAGATCAAAGACAAATACAAAATGCCCTTTCTCTCTCTCTCTCTCTTTTTTAGAGAGTTTTTAAATTAATATCTCAAATATTGCTGCTGGGATACATGCAGCATGACATCACTTTTTGTCACCTGACTTCAGTTCCCAAGTTAAACCCCTTTGTCAGAAACTACCAGCATTTAAACATCTCCCTGTAAAATACATATCTCTCAGAGGTTTGTAGATTCTGGAAATCATAAAACAATTAAACACTTTTACATCTCAAGCCTAGCAATTACTTCTCTTTCAAGACAATACAAAAAACTTCTAGCTCTAGAAATTGTGTCTGCTATTGCACTGAAACAGAGAAATAACATCTTCTGTTTATGGTCCAGCTATAAACTAGCTTAACCTCAACTATTCCTAAGTTTTGCAGGTTAATCTCCTGTTAAAATATATAGATCTAAACTGTTACAATAGTGCATACAAATATCTCTGCAGCACATGTCTATGCAATATGGCATACAGTTCTAATATAGTGGTAACACAAGGAATTGCATCCTGGTGATATTCACAAATGCCATATAACTATTTACAAAATTCCAGATAGCTGTGCTGGCAGTATCTCCTTTTGTTACATTTCTATATAAATCACATTAATATTCACAAATGACATATAATTATTTACAAAATCCCAGCTAGCTGGGCTGGCAGTACTTACCTTTGTCACAAAAGCTATGAAAGTGCTGTTCTTATACTGGAACTAAAACAATAAACCCACTGATTCTACTGGGGGGGGGACTACAGATGATAGCTTTCTGGAAAGGTACTGGTAATCAGATGCAGACTGTGTATCAGTAGGGCCATTGCTAACTTTGTGAAGGCATGGCTTTAGGAGTGATGCACTTAGAGAATTCCCATCACTAGAAAAGCAATTTGTTAATTTTAGCTTTGACTAAGGTGGAACTCTGTACTAAGAGAAGGATTCAGCCAGCTTCCCAGACAACTGAAAAGTCTTAACAAATTAAGTTTTTACCCCTGAAGAGTTAATTTAATTTGAGTCAAAGGCTTGCAGAGATGCAAAATAGTATGGCTTTTTTCATTTCAGAATTCAATATTAGATTTGCTAGATCCGCTAAAGGTGAGTGCTTTGCCTTGGAAACTACATCTCTGAAAAATAACATGTGCTATTGGTTGCCTTGCTGATGATTTTCATTTAAATGTTAGTATTTAATTGTACACTCAGTCTCCGAGTCTTGTGCGGAACTTCAACTGTCTTCCATTGCTCGCAAGAACCTATAAATTGTGTGCTTTCAGCTGTCCTATCTATGTTTTTGCAGTTTATTCGAATGTGTAAATATTAGACTCGGTTCCGAGTCCTATTTGATGGTTAAGCAGCTTTTTCCATGTTTTGTAATTGAATAGCATGTGCTAGATGGTGAAGCAACTTTTTCCTTTGTTTTGTAATTGAATAGCATGTACTAGCAAATGTGAAGGGTAAAACTGCAGTATCTCATGTTGTATCCCTACCCTGTACTGTTACAACGGTTTTCCGTGCACTGAATTTGATAATTAACGGTTGTTTCATTGCCTTTATCAAAAAAACAGTATGTGCTGCAACTAGTGTAGTCAACTACTGCCCATCCCCTGTCTATTGGCTGAAAATGGGAAATATATTTTGAAAGATATGGTTCTGAGCATTGTAATCAATCAAAACTGTGATTCTGCCACTGTTCAACTACTAGGCCGGGTGATCCTAACCTAGCAAATTGTAGTGGCTGCCTGATATTAATGAAGTTGTACTAGCTTGGTATCTGAGTCCTCAATTTAACAGAGGGAAGGCTTTTCTGATAAATACCTACATACATGGGTCCCTACTGTCTGAGCTGCAGCTGTTGCTCTGTCCTGTTTTATTTAAATAGTATAAAGGCTCGGCTTCTAATATGATTTTGACCATTACTACTGGTCCCAAACAAATGAACTACAACAGACATTTTTCCTGCTTTTAACTTTTAACCCACAAGCTTGATCTAGAATTTTGTTTAAGTCAGATAGTGGCTTGTATTCTCTGCTTTCCATTATCACAGATCCCAAATGTGCAAGCTGCAGCTGCTGCCCCAGTCCATTTAAACTGTCATTTTAGGCTCAGTTTACAAGTCTTGGAACAATATAGTGCAGGAGCATACTATAAATTGTTTGTTACCACAGGGTTCTAAGTGGGGTAACTGCAGCTATTGCCCTACTCTACTGTCTTAGGAGAGGGATTAAAATGCTGTTTGCTTCTGAATGCTACCTCATTCCAGGAAACTGTTTAAGTTGCTAATACTGACTAATGTTTTACAATGTATGCATAATTTGTTTTGCTGTTGTGTTGCACTGCCATGTTCTCACAACTTCAACAACATTCATGCCTCTACCCCCTCACATTCTCCACTAATCCTAGTTTTCCCTAACTGTTCACACCCTCATTTCAAGCCCATCTCTAGGCTATCCTCACTACAAATTTATTTCTAGGCTACCCACCACTAATCTTTCTGAATTACTTTACAGAAAAGTCCTCCCTCTTCCTATCTAGTATATTGCAAACTTTTGTCTAACAATTATTATCCCTTCCTTTACAGTCTGTTCAGCGGTGTATTAAACTCCCAGGTGTTTCCTACTCTTCTACATGATACCCTGACTTCCCGCCACTGAAAGAACCTTCTAAGGGAAACTTGAAGTGCCTACTGTTACCAGTGTCTTACCCTAAGAACTATCTACAGCGTGTATGTACCCTATTGTTAAAACAACACTCAGTGTACTATGATTGTATATTATCCCACTGAGCACATGCTAGCAGCCTACCCCAGACTCTAAGTATCCCTATTATACAGCTTCTTTGCAACCCTGTAACCAACCCTTGCTATTTCTCATTTGAGCCACTAGGTGGCAGCATTTACCTACTTTTACTTTCCATTCTATGTAAAAAGTTACAAACTATCCTCTACATACTATTCCCCTGCTTTAGCTCCTATATACATTTTTAACCAGCCCCTGGCCCCCAGAGCCTCCTTACCTCCGTGCTTGCCCCCTGTTTCACTGATAGTTTTTCACTGGCTTGTCTGCCTCCTTCTCCTTGACTCTACCCACTCCGTTTGCCCTGTGGGCTCACTCCGTTCCCCTACCCCCAATTCCCACCCACCCCCACTACTCCAACATTTATAGCCAATAAACCACACCCATATCCATCCCAACACAATAGGTACTTCACAGCTCCACCCATAAGTACATGTCTTCCACCCCTCCTCTGCTAATAATTTCCTACACTTCAATACACCACTAATTCTACCCAAAGCTGCTACAGGCCACACCTACCCTTTCTAGCTAAAACCCAAGAAAGAAAAAAAACAAAAACAAATTATGACCATAAAACCTTCTTCGGCTCTGACTCTATTACTATTCCTTCTGACATTAACCTGTCTATCCTACCTTACTAGCCCCCTCATTGCCCATCATTCTCCCTGTTTTCATATAACAAACACATTCACCTCAGAACATTCACACACCTCAATAATTATATCCCCTTATCTATATACCTTCAACAATAGCCTGCTCTTTCCTTCAAAATTAAACACACCTACAAATACTGTACTCTTGCCCAGATAACCTACATTGCCTCAAAGCAAACAACCCTCAGACTACATGCTAGACAGTCTAAACACCTCTTTGCTGCTATGCACCAAAGTATTGCCATCTTCCTCGCAGGTGATATTCACCGTAACCCTGGCCCTGCTGCCCCTGAAAATCCACCCCCACCTTCTCTCTCCTCAACAGGAAAATCCCTAATCTTCTCATCACTAAATACTCAGAGTATATGTAACAAAACCCCCAACCTCCATGCCTGGCTTATTCACAGTCATCCAGATATCCTTTCCATCTTCGAAACTTGGTTGAATCCCCACATACTAGATACAGAAATAACTTCTCCTAATTACTGCATCATCATAAAAGATAGACTACACAAAAAGGGTGGTGGAGTTGCTCTCCTCTACTCATACTCCCTCTCAGTTTTTCCCTTCACAAAACACATTCCACAATTCAGCAATGCTGAATTAATTCCAGCCCTACTTCAGATAAATAAACATAAACTCATATGTATAATCAGTCACTACATACCTCCTGGTGACAATGCCCCAATCCTCAAATATATTCTTTTCTGGATCTCTTTTAATATTACCAATGAGACTATAATCCTGGGTGATGTAAATATTAATTGGACCACCATCCAATCACCCTCCGACTCACTAAACATAAACCTCTATAATTTCACACAACTAATCAACTCCACAACTAGACCTTCCAAAGACAACTCCTCTGGTAGTACCCTCGACTGGATACTAGTCTCCCACCCTCAATACATCTCTGATTGTGGTACCCTCCCTGACTCACTCAATGATCACATTCCCACCTTTGATCATCGCCTTCCCATACCCATGCCTCTACCTCATACTTTCATCACCACTTGTCTCCTAAAAAACTTCAACCCCAATGCCTTCTCAAATGCACTAAAACACATTAACTGGAACCCTCTAAAAACTCTACCTTTAGACAATGCCATTTCCTACTGTAATACAACAGTTTTAAAACTCTTAGATACCTTTACCTCCCAGAAAACTAAAAGAATAAAAACTAACTCTGTCCCATGGTTAACCAAAGATACCCTAGCAGTCATGCGCCTCTGAGACAAAGCCTGGAAACATCACCAGAAAAACAAAACTCCCATTACCCATAATGAATTCAAAATATTTTGCAACAAAGCAAAAAATTCCATTATCTCAGACTGCAAATCTTATTATTCCACACTCCAAAACAACTATAAGACAAACCCTAAAAATTCTGGAACGGAATTACCTCTCTATTCAACGCTGGTAGAAAAGAAAACCCCTGTCCAGATCCAAATACCTCTGACATTGATCTAGCCATACAATTCAACTCTTTCTTCATTGATTCCATTGCTAAACTAACAACATTCTTCTCTAACAATTCTATTCCCCACCTTTATCATCTTTTATCTCATCCCGCCTGGTGTTACAACCTTCCAACTCCCTCCCTTTTCTATGAATCCCATCCCCATATCTAGTATAACAAAACTCCTACAAAACCTGAAACCATGCTCCAGCACCCCAGGCAATATCCCCCCTACTTTCTAAAGACCGACGCAGAAGCCGTTGCCTTCCCCATCTGCATTCTAACCAACCGATCAATCAAAGAAAGCTATGTACCACAGCTTTGGAAAAAGCCTTTATTATTCCTCTCCACGAAGGAGGCAATAATAACAACATTTCAAATTTTCGACCCATCGCCATCCTATCCCCCATCTCTAAACTGCTAGAAAAGTGTATCCATTTACAGCTCTTACTTTACCTTATAGATAACTACCTACTAACTCCCACACAACATGGATTCAGGCCTGGTCACAGCACAACCACTGCTCTCCTCTCCTTCTTAGAAACCATTAACAAAGCCTGCGACTCTGGCTGTACTGTTTCCACTCTCCTCCTAGACCTATCAAAGGCTTTTGACACTATTTCTCACAACATTCTTCTAACTAAACTTTCCAAACTAAATCTATCCCTCTCGACTATTAACTGGTTCACTAGTTACCTCTCTGATAGGCAACAATCAGCTAAGTGGAAGAAAGTTACCTCTCCATTCCTCAGTACTTCGACCGGTGTACCTCAGCATTCCATTCTAGGTCCCCTACTGTTTAACGTTTTTTATAAATGATTTCCACCATGCCATTCTCAATACTAAACTTATTCAATATGCTGATGACTCAACTATTATCTGCTCTGCCACTTCTACCCCTACTCTCATAAAATTAACCTAAGATGCCTTCTCCTCTACTGAAAAACGGATGCTGGATAACCATCTGGCACTTAATGCAACAAAAACTAAACTCATAATATTTACCCCTTCTAAGACCATCATCATTGATAAAGATACATTCACCATTACTAGTCACAATAATACTCCTCTTGAAATAGTATCCAATGCAAAATTACTTGGTGTCCTCATTGATGGTCAGCTTAAGTTTGATATTCACCTGCATACAAACATCAAGAAAACACATCAGAAACTTGGAATGCTATACTGCCGTAATCGCTACCTCTCTTCTTCTACCATGCTAGTTCTCTCCACCACATGCCTCATCCCATCTCTACTATATGGTGTCCTTCTCCTCAGTAACTTACAATCATCCCAAAAGGTTAAACTTACCTCTTGCTACAACAAAATTACCAAATTTGCCACAGGCCACTGATCTTCCACTCATCACTGTATAGCTCTTCACAAATTGAATTGGCTAGAGTTGCCCCACTATCTCACTTATATCCAACTCATCCAAGCTCATAAACTTATTTTCACTCCCCTCACTCTGCCTCTCTCTAGCTTCCATCTTCAAACTGCACATACCTGATAGACTCCTAATATCAAACACTCAAAATCTTATTGAATTACATAAATCTGCCCACTCACCTGGTAAGCTTATACGATAATTTTCTCTAGCACACCTCTGGAACTCACTGCCACCCCTGATCCATTCCACTAGCAGTCGCTCCTTCTTTAAAACCTTGCTTCACTCACATCTGGCATCCCATTGGGATTGTTACTGCTCTGCTCCTACTTAACTACATCCTAAACTCAGCCTTTCTCTCAGTAGGAGCTCACATACTTCTAAATTATCCAACAACCATTTTTTCCTATTTTATTTCTGTTACCTCTGTATGAACCATCTGTTTTTTCTTATTTTATTTCTGTTACCACTGTATGAACCAACTTTCTGTAAATAATACTTATGATTGTTATTCCTTTTAACTAATATCTAAATTCATGCTTAAAGATTGTGTATGTTTGGAGCTTTTCTCCCCAGGACTCCATTGAAAACGGGCTAATCTCAGCCCAATGGACCATCCTGGTAAAGCAAGTGCAAATAAATAAATAAATAGTAAATAAATAAATAAATTTAAAGCCATGATCAATTTACAATAACTCTTTAATAACCTAACGAGCAGATGAGGACCCATAACTGCACAAGTTGTTACCATAAAGTATATCATACAGAGTAGGAGCCGCCAAGATTATAGACTCAACTAATATTGGAAACAAAGAAAGCTAAGAACAAGGCTGAAAAGAGGCAGAGACAGAAAGAATGGAGCCAGACTTCTTGATCTCAAATGAACCTTTAGCAAGTACCCAGGAGCATCATAACTGAACAGCACAGCTTTCATACAATGTGGAAGAATATTATGACTAACTGAGCTTAATGTACAAATATTAGTGTAGTTCATTCTGTGTCAGTACCACCAGTCTCATCACTGTTGCTCTCATGACCTAGGAAAAGGCAGAAAATAGAACACAAGAATTAGCCACTTTTACCCGATCAACAGATAAATAAATAAAATTAGCAGAAGAAAAAAGGTAATTGATATGCAGCATGGCATGCAATGAAATTAAGTTAAAGATGTATAGATTTTGCCAAACAAAAAGAAAAAAGGTTTTAGGAGAAATTACTTACCAGCAGGTCACTAAACAATCTTCTTAATATATGTTTATTCCTTTTTTCTGAAAACAAAAATCCAGAACCAGACTGCACCCTTTCCTATTAGGAATCTGATTCAAGACTTTGCTTTAAATATTCTACCCTTATAAATCTGTGACATAACATTAAAAAATAATGCCATCCAAATGAATTATTCTTACCTTGACGTGTGGTTTTCCTTATGTTCATGCATTCATTCATTCAGTCATTCATTTACCTTATATTTACATACTTTACCCAGTGCAGGACTGTGTTAGACCTAGAACCGGTTCAGATACTAGCTGGGCATAAGGCATAACATTAATCCAGAGAGAATGCCAATCTATGATGTCCACATAGATACAAACATACCTACGAGCAATTTGAGGGATAATCAGTTCACCTATAGTGTATCTTTTGGAAGCGGAAAGAAAATGAAGCACTCATCAAAAGTCCATGTGGACGCATTTCCACTTAGCGATAGCTACTACCCAACCATACAATGCAATTTATAATGTTAACTACCTAAATGCAAGTGCATAACATATTATCTCATGGTAATTTACTTCTGAATTGCACATTGTTGCAAATATAACTCAGCTTTTACAGATTAGTAAGTCAGGTTAACTTGCAAAATTCCTCATCTTCACTTGTTATGAAATTAAAAATGAATACCTTTTGCAAGTTATTTCCTGCCCAGAAATATGTCAGTCTTGTTTTAGTCAGAATAATGATTAGAAATAAGCTTACAACATAACAAGTCCAGCTGTTTTTTTAGTGGAACTGCTATAAACTGATTCCAATTTATATAATCAAAAATCCTTCCCCATTTTCCTTTACCCCTTGAGTCGAAAAATCTTAACCGTCCTTTCCAAAATAAATCATCGTTTTTGTAAACGTATTTGAAACCGCTTGTTTCTTAAGCAAAAAAAAAATTTATCAATCTAGTTTCAAACAAATTAATAAAATTACATAACACTCATAACAAATACATGTTTCTTTCATTTTAAGTAACTACTGTAAAACTGACTTCAATTCCTGAAATCAAAAATCCTTCCCTAGCCTCAACTTATTTTTCCTTCAAAACATCATGATTTAAGAACGGAGTTATCGTTGTGCACTATTAATTCTTATTTTAAATGCCTTTATTGAAGTACCACTTAAGACACAGGCAAACATATATTTATATAAAAATCAACAAAACCATATAAACATATTCCTAGTTGCAAACATTATACATCACATATAGGGCAGGATTCACGAAGCCTCCGTGTAAGAGTTATAACTCATACACGGAGGCTGCAGTTAAACGGAGTGATGTCAGCATGCTCTGCATATTCATGAGAGCATGCTGAATCACACTTAAGGCCAACACGGTCCGTGTAAGACAGTAGGGGGCGTGTCCGTAGGCCGAGCCCTGTAAGCGGATATGCCCCCAGAAGAGGAAAAGTACCCAAAGTAAACACCCACGACAGAGTCCACGGAAATGTGAATAAACAGAACACAACACATGCCCCCACAGACTATGAACAGAAAACATATAAATAAACACGTTATATATTTTTTTAAATTGTAAAAATGTTTAACCGTGAGTGCGCTCGTTTGCGTGCCCGTAGCGCAGCTGCAGTTAGCAGTCAGTGGGAAAGCATATAAGAACTAAATATGCAAAATAAGCCAGGAAGCAATAGCATAGCGGTAGAGATGTTGGCTGAAGAGCAGGCATTCATGGTTCGAGCCCCCGCAACACCAATTTTTTTTTTTTAGCAAAATAAGCAGGAAACAAGTCCCTGACAAATATGTACACATAAAACCACAATTTATGTAAAATGTAATGAAATAGCCCATTTATATTGAAGAAATGTGAGGTAACAAAAGAATAAAAAATGCCAGATGTGCTCATAGCTGAGCTACAGTTTAACAGAGTGAGTGCATCTGCCCGTAGATGAGCAGTGGTTTAACTGGTGCAAAATGAGTGCCCGTAGCTGAGCAGTGGTCTAACACACTAAATCTATGTGCCCCTAACTGAGCTGAGCGTAATATGTGTGCCGATAGCCAAATGAGGCTTAAAGCAGCGTACCCCATTTGCGCAGAGCTGCGCACCGTGCAAACAAGCTAACCGACGGGCAACGTTGAGCAAGCCGTATCAAAACTGCCTTTACACAGACACACCCCTCAGCATGTCTAGACAGTCATGAAAAATAAAAAGCAGTGGCCAGGTTCGAACCCAGGATACTATACACCATAGTGAAGGTACAGAACCACTAAGCCATGACAGCAGTACCTTTAAATGCAATAATAGCTAATATATAGGAATGAATACAAACTAGAGCATGACAATGCAGGTTTACTGAAGTTGATACAATTCCAAAATGGCCAATCACAGATATGTGCGGGAAAAACTGACTATATAAGCCCCATAGGCAGAAATACACAACATAGATGATTGTAGAACTGACCTGCAGGCAGAATGACAGGAGTAGGAGAGGGTAGTTGCTTTCGAGCACAGAGGTGGGGTGTTGAGGAGTCCAGGTACATGGTCTGGCTTCTAGTCCGTAATCATGAGGTCCAACTCATGCAGGGCCAAGTCCTCTGGGGAGCATACAGGGCCGAGGCGTGGGACCAGTTGGCTCATGATCTCACCAGTGCCACAGGGATTCCAGGGACTGGTGAGCAGGTCCGTCACCACCATGTGGACCTGAAGAGACGCAAGCAGGACCAATTGAACCTTTGGATCCAGGAGGCCCGGCAAACACCCAACGCCCCACTACGGAGTAAGTAACATTTAATTATGTATGTAAGAAATTAAACTAGCTGATATTATGGAGATGTGCATTCCAATATTACTTCATTTATATTACAGCTGCAGGTGTCCGTTCTGCGAACCGCAGAGCCTATGGCGATAGGCTGGTGCGGTTGCACCACCAGGCAGGTCAGTAATCCACTACCAGTAACTGTAAAGAAATATAAAAGTATGACAGTCAGCAAAAGAGTGCAGTGTAGTCAGTAAGGAATAAAATCTGCAAGTAACAGTGTGATAGTGTCTGCAAGTATTGCTTGATTACAAAAGTGTGTTTCAGCCTGTAAGTTAAACCGAAAAATGAAACTGTCTGACATATATTCTGAAATAAAAATGCCCTACCTGTAAGAAAATAGTACACAACCTGCAGCAGGCTGAAAAGTATAGCTGCAGAAGATGATGAAATCACATGTGTGAAATATATCTCTGTGGAAATACTGAAACATGACAGAAGTGAGACTGCTGGAAAGGATTGTAATAACTACAGGTAAAACATGTCAATAAAGCCTAGAAGTAAGTACCATCCTGAATAGTAAAATGAAAGCAAGTGAGAGAGTGTGAGAAAGTGTCATGAATCCAGCAATACAGTAGTAATA
The DNA here is from genome assembly GCF_019279795.1 of Protopterus annectens. Classification (NCBI taxonomy): domain Eukaryota; kingdom Metazoa; phylum Chordata; order Ceratodontiformes; family Protopteridae; genus Protopterus; species Protopterus annectens. The sequence continues at coordinate 632,155,805 of NC_056739.1, forward strand.
ACCCCTGAATAAAGTATACTGCAGTCAAGACAGAATGAAATGCATGTGAGATTCAAAACCAAACAGCGAAATCTGTTCAAAGTGTTTCTGCATCTGGAATGTGTATCCCAAAATCTGGATATGTTGCTCTCAGTCTGCAATATGCAGATAGGATGATTGTCTGATATACCAAACATCCACACTTGTCTACAGCTATATAAAGCAAATGTAGCAGGATGATGTAACTGAACAAAGCTAGATATGAATGTGTATGAAGAACAATAAAATGTATATTGATGTTGCAGTAACAGTCCTATCACCAAGTTGAAATAGTTATCATATAGGAAACTGTAGTTAGAACAGTAGTGTGTATATAACTGTAGCTATTAGAAATGTACAGCATATGTATTGTTATTCGAAGGTGTTAATATTACTTTTTTTACCCCACCCTATAACAACATATAACCCATTCCACGTGAAAATGGTATGTGCAATCACAATTAACACCCCTGGATGATTGTCCATTGATGCATCTGCCCTGTTCATACATCCAAACCTGATGGCCTGTTGCCATCAATTAACCCTGCATGTTGTTGGACTGTGTATTTCTGTTCAAATTATGCATGTGTTATGCACGCTGTTCAATGGTGTGAATATCTGGGTGTTTGGTTAATGGGATACTAATGCAAGCTGTTACAACTAATTGTGATTGGTATTATATGTCACTAACCCAAACTGTCATGACATAATGCAAAACATAGGACGACAGGGAAGGCGGGTTCCAGCAGTCCCACCTCTCCCACCTCAGCTGGCGAGTGCATCTGGCACTAGTGCCGAGTCCGGACCCTCCTCCGGTGGCCCTGTGCCACCTGCGGGTGGAAGCGCTGCAGGGGATGGGGCTCGCCCCCCTCTGCAAGTGTGGCTGGAGGAGAACCACCACTCACCCTCTGTAGCATCCGGACTGTGGTGCGTAGGGAGATTCGGGACTCTGTTCTCGAGCCCCTACTCCAGCTCGAGGCACGGGTGGCGCAACTAATGGGCATGCCTGTTGCCCGGCCTACACAGCCCCCAGCACAGCCCCCTCCTGGGCAGCGAAGGAACAGTGGCAACTGCCTATGGGTGGGGATATCAGTTCCACTGTTGCCATCTGTGGGCTCATGGGCTCTGGATATCCAAACCTCCGTCCCCGTCAATTGTGTAACCCCCCCCCACACATGTCATACACTGCCCCTGTATGCGTCTTGTTTGTCTTGTCTGTTTACCTACCCAACCTACCTCCCCAGCTGTAACAACTTCCTTCACCTGACATACCACTCTCACCTGAAAAAAAAAAGGGCAGTCTGTACCCACAAAAAAATTACGCCCTATATATAGCTGCCCATTCCGCACACATGTCTGCTGGACATGGAACCTATCAATTACAATTGGCTGTACAAGTATTATTGTTGTCCTGACACCTCTCTCAGGGGTGGAAGGTTTCAAATGTCACACCAAATTACATACATATGCATAGCTGTTGCTGATGAAGAAATGGGCAGCTATGGGCCTTACCTACATTCCTCCTGCACATCCCAAGCTTGTTTCCCTACTGTCTTACCCTCTTTGTGACCCCTTTTTCACCATTTTCCTGTCTCCCCATTTTCTTTTCTTTCAAAGAAAATAGCGCTGGTGTGCGCCAGAGTAAGCACCGTTAAGCGGTTGTAAGCAGGTGTGAGCTTGTGTGCGCGGAGCTAACCGCCAGTGCACATGTGTGAGCTCCACGCAAACCAGCGCTAACCCGGTTACAACTGCTTAAAAGTGCCTTAGTCACTTTGACTGACAGGTCCTGTACTCAGTTCAAAAGCAAAATAAAATCCCACCGTCAGTCCCGAACCCAGGACCTTGGAAACACTAGTCTGTACGACCTACCACTAAGCCATGACTCTTATACAAAAGCATTGTGCTAAAATAATTATAACATGTAATAGTAGGGATGAATGTAAAGGGAATGTAGGATGTGTAATACACAAAGCATGTCATTTAAAATTACTGTCAAAACTACTGGATTTCCATAATAGTAGTGTGTGAACAGAAACAGCCATGCTAGTTGGCAGCTTGCAGATAATAAGGTCAGTCAAAGTACATATATAAATGTATGTATATGTACATATATCTATATATATATATCTATATATATATATATATATATATATATATATATATATATATATATATATATAAATATATATCTATATATAGTTGTAGGAGTCAATGTGCATACACACTTGCTACAGGGAACATGAGAGAAGAATGGAGAAATGTGAATATACAACACAGCCTGAATCATGAGAGAGATACTAACCTTTACACTCACAGAACACTGTCCACAGCATACCAGCATGGTCCCCACCCTCACAATCTGAAAGGGCAACGCCTATCCCACATACACTTTTATAGCACTGACCTGAAATCACAGTGAGAACTGCAATCAGTACACAACTGGCTGTATGCAATTAGCAAATGCTGGCTTACAATTGGTGCAGAGGCCATCACATGGACCTATGCAGATACCTACAAAAGCATCCAGTGCTAACACTCCACACATGCAATACATTCATTGCATTGTCTGTAAGCAGACAGAGGGAGAGCGAGAAGTGAGAGAGAGAAAAAAAAAAAAAAAAAAGATTAGACACTGTGACTCTGTTACCCGAAGCTGTCAGCACTGACAGTAGCAGCAGCAAGCAGACGCTGTGGTAACGCAACCAGCTGCGACAAACACAGGTAATGCAAAGTAGCAGGTTAATAGTGTGCATACTGTGAACCCTCCAAATGTGTCATAGGTCTGTATCCATAGGTATGTCCATGTGATATGTTGTGTGTACGTAGTTCCACCAAAAGGGGATGACCATACATTACATGTCAATCAGTCTTAGGCCATGATCCTGGCAGCAGTTGTCTGTGCGTTGGCCCAGCAATGGCTGTAGTGACTGCTTTGAAAGGTCAGCCAGGTTCAAAAGTCAGGATCAGCCCATCCCAAAGGCACACTGGCTGGGAACAAGTGTCTGCAGGTACCCGATGTCACTGCATATGCATCCCATACTGCATAATTCCATAGCTTAGCAGAACAGGCCCGTTATGCATATGATGTGGTAATTCCCAGGGTCAGTCGAGGTGCCCCCTTAGTGGTATGGGACCACTGTTGCTGTATGCCACTGTCCAGGTACATATCCTGTAGTACAGCCAAGATAAATTATCAGTGTTATATGCGGTTGTATGTCCTCTTGGAGTGCCGGTAGCACACATCCAGGGATACCATGAGGTCACAGTGATGCTGTGTGTTCTTCGCTGCTGAGGGCGGCCCTCACCTGGACATGTGAGATGATAGGGGGGTTACATCCAGCTGTGATAAATATTTCAACTGGTGGGGGAGAAGGAGGGGGGATATGTGCACCGAACATGTCTGCAAGATTGTTGCCAATATCCGTGTATTTGGTGAATGTTAAGTAGGTGTGTATTAACACAGAGCATATCTGAGGCATGTGGTCCATATGTGTAACATAACTGAAGAAGGCCTTGTGGTCATCCATAGTGTTTGTGTCAATTTCCCTCCCAGAGTAGGCCGTGGCCGTTGTTATGACGGACCGTAGCATAGTAGCAGTGCTGACCACAGATGCCTTCACTTAATGTGAATGTGCTCTGTCCTGCAGTAGCCTCCTGCTATTGTTATACAATCTGCCTCTGTCTGGGGTCCACTGGACAGGATGTCTAACCTTTGTGCACAGGGTCTGGGTTAGAAATGTGTGTGCAAGTTCCATGCAATCTGTGGCATGTCCGTGGTAAGCATTTGCAAAGGGGTCAGCAGTGTGGCTTGTGGCTTCCACTGGCCCAGTGTGCTGCAGGGATACCATCTCAGTCCCAGCAAGTAAATAACTGTCTAATCACATATATATCAAAGTAGTCTACTGTGCTGGTGGTGGTGGTGGGATATGTATATCCAGGCCGAGTAACTTCTGTCCACATCACAGTAGTGGACGGTGTCTCACATACAGTACCTTGGGATGAACCCCTAGAGTGAGGTTGTGCATTGCACCTGTCAGTGTGTGCTGACCGATGGGGCATGCTACTATGTTGTGTGGAATGTGGCAGGTATTGTTGCACAGGTGTTGGCTGAGCACTGATATCTGGCCATGTACCTGTGTATCCACCACGACACACACACACATGCAACATATGGGAGTAGTAGTATATCACTACACATGAGTATCATGTATAGTATGTGTGCCATATATTGCTGACATGGTCTGCTGATATCCTGTTTGTGTTCTCTTCCAGGGAGATGGTGCGACAACGTAACCCCACCTACTCTGTGGCGGAAGATGAGGAGATCCACCAGAGCCTGGTGCAGGAGTATGACATCCTGTTTTCCCGCACCAGTCAAAATCAGCAGGAGAGGGCCGCACTGTGGCAAGACTTTGTCCGTAGGGTAAATGATATTGGCACGCATAACAGGACATATGAGCAGGTACGACATCACTGCAGTGATTTAATCCGAAGTGTCCGGCAGCGTGCATCAGATATCCACAGGCAACAGGTCGCCACAGGAGGTGGGGTGGCCACACATCCCCCCTCACCAGACTGGAGGGGCTACTCCTAAGTGTTGTGGCTCCAGCCCCGGAACACCAACAGCAGTACACCTGCATTATGATGGAGGCTGGTTCCACACAGCAGCACGACATGGAGTGTGCAGGTAATATGCCATATGTACACTTGACTGTTCTGTACACTGTATCATATGCAATATCAATGGCACAGTTGTGCCCACTGACATTAATCTCATCATTTCTGCAGGTCCCTCCAGGGTTACAGCAAGGCAGGCCATCCATGCTGGTGAGTGTGTTTAACATAACCTATAATAGTCCTGATAATGCTAGTAACAGTAGTGTAACTCAGTAGTGCTCTGTGTGTATACTGTGGGGTGTGCATGTGTGCATGTGTGCAGGTGTGCCTGTGCCCATGTGTGCATGTGTGCATGTGTGCAGGTGTGCCTGTGTCCACGTGTGCATGTGTGCATGTGTGCCTGTGTCCACATGTGCATGTGTTCATGTGTGCTTGTGTGCCTGTGTCCACGTGTGCATGTGTGCATGTGTGCATGTGTACACGTGACCACTTGTGCATGTGTGCATGTGTGCATGTGCCCATGTGTGCATGTGACCACGTGTGCATGTGTGCATGTGTCCATGTGTGCATGTGTCCACGTGTGCATGTGTGCATGTGTCCACGTGTGCATGTCTGCATGTGTGCATGTGTGCATGTGTGCCTGTGTGCACGTGTGCATGTGTGCCTGTGTGCATGTGTCTACGTGTGCATGTCTGCATGTGTGCCTGTGTCCATGTGTGCATGTGTGCCTGTGTCCATGTGTGCATGTGTGCATGTGTCCATGTGTGCATGTGTACATGTGTGTAGAAGTGCATCACTAGTAACAATGTCTGGAGACTGTAAACTGTGTTTCCTGTCTTCCTCCCACAGGTTCAGGGGCTGCTCTGGTGACCTGCACCGGGGAACCTGAATCCTGTGCCACGGGTACTGGTAATGATGATATTTGTGTAATGGTACAGGAAGGTGTGTCAGGGTCCACCATTGGTCAGCCAATTGACAGTACACAGCTGTCAACCCCATCATTGCGCACAATCATCCTGCCAGTACATCCTTTGTCACCATTGTCCCTAGGTGATGGACAGGATACAGTGGGCATAGACCAGGGTAATGTGCTACCTGTGGCACATGTGTCCCCACACAGCAGCCGTGGGCAGGGTCCTCCGATGGTACCACACAGACAGTTGCCTATGGGTTCTCGTGGGAGCATCCGTGGGCATACTGCCTCTGGCCGACGTGCCCAAAGAGGTCTGTCAACCTCAGCTATGTTTCGGACTGTCATGCAGGCACAGTCACATATGGAAAGGTACACCAGACAGGGTCTGAGGGAGCTGAGACCATGTCGCCCAGCCATGACAGACAGTATGCGTGACATTGCGGATGCTATCCGTAACTTCACCGATGTCATAGACAGACGTTGTGGGGACATATTACAGCAGTTCCACAACCAGATGTCCATGAGCCAGGGCAATGGTGGGCATTTGCGGCATCGACGTGGCCATATGCCGGCAGCAGCAGCAGCTGGCAGTCGGCATGGACGACAACAGGCTCAGGCATGCCCCCATAGTGCCAGCAGCAGCCCCAACAATGCTGGCTCTCTGCTGTCATCGGAGCACCCCAGGAGACTACGTGCACGTGGCTCTGGACAGTCCCAACAGGGACTTGTGTCCAGTCAACACACTCCCGCTTCTGATGACAGTACCCAGTCTGGCTTAGTACTGGATACGGTCCGTAGCACCCCTGCCAGGCACAGGTACCGTGTCCATGCACACAGACACTGATCTGTATGACCTGTCAGGTGCAGTCTGTGGCTGTCCACAAACCCCTGTATATGGCAGCCATGAGGTGGAACTGTGTGCGTGCATACACACATGCAAAATGTTAACACCTAGGGCAACCACATACACGCACACACTGCACCAACACTGCACCAACACTGCCCCACCCTGTACTGCTGCCCCTCACCAACACACATACACACACATGTCAATTGGTGGTATCAGTGGCTGACTCAGGCATACCTAATCCACACCCTGTGCATATGATGACACTCTGCCACCTCCTGCAATCTCCAACATCATTGCGGGAACAGGTAAACACGTTGCTGATGCACATGGTGACTACATAGAAGTGTATTAGTAGTATCATGTTGGTAACAGTACAGTGTGCTGCTATGACTGTGTGTTTATCCCAGCATGCCTGCTGCAGTAACTGTATGAATGTCCTGAATTGTTATCTGCACCCATAGTACATACCAAAGTATAACAGCTGCACATAATTGCATGCCGGTGGTAAGGTTGTCAACAGATAGCCGCATACATGGGTAGCACACGGGGAAAGCTAACGCATGTAGTGATATGCAATGGTGGACATGTACAGTAATGGTGTCAAGTTGCCCACAACGACTATGCCATGTGGATGTTCGCGCATGTAGATATGTGTGCAGTACCAATGTAATCCAAATCACAAATAACTATGACATAATATCAGTTCTACCATGGGCATCTGTGCTGTGTATTCCTGGGTACATGTTGATAGTGCCTACATATTTGAATTGTTACTTATTGTTATTGTTACCCCTTCTTTGTTGTACAATGCACTACTTCCAGCCCTGTTTACTGTAGCTTTGTTTGCATGCATGTTCGGGGTTCCCTGGAACACTGCTTACACCTGCAATGCAGAGTTACAGTGCTTCTGTAGACTTCTAGTGACATCTGCAAAGCGTACGATACATATGTCAACTTTCCACATGACAGAACGTCACTGTCTGTCCTGTATGCATGTACGTTGCCTGTGACACATTGCACATGTCTTACCTGGCATTTACCCACGTGTGCAGTCATATATGTCAGTGCTATGAAACAGTAGCGGTACACCCACACATACACACCTTCAGTATGTTGTTCCCCATTGGCCCTATGTGTTGGTACTCACCATGGCAATCACACTACTAGGGTAGCATGTGCAAAGGTAACCTGTGAATCGCCTCTATGGTCCAGTTGTGGTTTATGTGAGTCATGTGTCAATGTCACAGCTGCCACATGTATGCAGTCAGCCATCACCCTTGGCCAGGAACGTACAACACATGTGTGGGATGCCACCACACAGCCAATCTGGGGACAGGGCTCTCTGAACCCAGTAATGCCATACCCTGTCAGATGGCATGTCATATATACTACATCCTGGACAAACGTCAACCCCAATCCCTGCTGCTACTATTGATAATACCCCTGAAGATGTTCCTGATAGTTTTGACCAATTCTTTACTGAGACATTTCAGGCCCTAGCTAGCCATCTACCTCCTAGCTCCCCTGGTCCTGAAAGTAGCACCCCTAGAAACCTACTTGCGTTCAGCTGCCAACCAGTCACCACTTCACTTCTCCATACCTTGATTGAAACAGTGAAACCCACTACACTTTCTGCTGATCAACTCCCTGCCGAGTACCTATCAAAATCAGATGATGCTATTGCTTACCCCATCTCAAAGGTAATCAAACGAACCATGGTAGAATCTAAATTTCCCACCATCTGGAAAATGTCATATGTAATCCCACTTCATAAAGAGGCAGCTCTACTGAATTCTCCAATTATAGGCCAATAGCTATACTCTCTCCACTTGCAAAGATTATGGAAACTTTAGTCATAGACAATTCATGCACCACCTAATCCAAAATCGCCTTATGGCAGACATTCAGCATGGCTTCCGTCCTCATCACAGCAGTACTTCAGGCCTCCTAGCCTTTACTAACACCATAAACCATACTTGCAACACTAATTATATATCCTCAGCCCTCTTTTTGGATCTTTCCAAGGCATACGATATGGTTGATCACCAACTTGTAATCCACACCCTGCAAACATTCTGACTAGATACTGGAGCCTTCCAATGGTTTCAATCCTACCTGCATGGTCGACAGCAGGCTGGCCTCTGGCAGAACAAACTCTCTAACCTTCTACCTAACACCCTCAGAGTACCACAAGGCTCTATACTACTGCCCTTGCTGTTCTCCATCTTCATTAACGACCTTTATAATGTCATCCCAAAAGTCAGCTGTATCCAATATGCTGAAGACTCTACTCTGATCTGCTCAGCCACATCTCCAGTAGAGTTATGGTCAGCTACCCAGACCACCTTTAATACAATAGAAAACTGGCTTTCTGAACATCATCTGATCCTAAATCCCAAATAAACTAAACTGCTGTTATTTCACCAACACATAGGTCTACCGCTTTCACCTACCATACCATCAACTGATGGCACAATAATCTCCCCTGACCCATCTACTAAACTATTAGGTGTCATCATAGACAATAATCTCAAATGTGACCTACATGTTAACCAAATTATCAAAGCCATCAATAGAAAACTAGGGTCACTTTACAGAATTAAAGCCTTCCTAGCCCCTCCAGCTAAAGGTGCCATAGCTCGCTCACACCTTGTTTCAACCCTTCTGTATGCATCCCTCTACTCTCGAATATGAACAAGACTGTCCTTAACAAACACTCAATTTGCTACAACCACATTGCCAGGTTTGCCACTGGGCTGCCTTTTAGGACACATCATTGCATCAATCTAAATCAGCTTGGTTGGCTTGCAATACCCAGCCTAATACAGTATAACCAACTGATTATGGCCTATAAAATCCTCTATAATCCAGACAATACTCCTGCACTTCAAATATTATCACCCCCTATAACAATCCTACACCGCTTCAATCCTGTAACAAACTACTAATTCAGACTAGCAAATTTAATAACACAGCCGGTGATTCTCTCTTTGCAAACTCTGTAAGTAGATTCTGGAACTCACTTCCAGCTGATATTACCCTACTGTCCACCTTAGGTCAGTTTAACACTAGACTCAAACAACATTTGTCACTTAACTGGCTATGTCAATGTATCAAGCCTGGCTAACTCGAATGTGTAAAATCTGTGAACCACTTTACTGTGTAATTTAATTTAATCCTGACTTGTGCTCAGGACTAACATTAACCTGTCGAACATGTTTAACTTGCTTACTTATGTAATCTCTGTAAATAATCTGTTTGTAATATGTAATGCTGGTATTATGTAATGCTGTATCTGCTACCCTGTAGCTTGTCTCCCGGCCTCCCTGAAATGGACATGCATCCAGTCGGACCATCCCGTCAACAAATGTAGGATAAATAAATAAATAAATAAAATATATTACAGTGACTACAATACAAGTCAGACATTGACACGCACTGACAGCATGCTGAACACACTGGGGCATACGTGGGGACTCAGAATAGCAGCCTGCCTGAGCATCACACACCTCCGCAGCTGGCACACAGGCATATGTTCCATCAGAACAGAGCACATGCCACACATGGCACACACATCCCCTGTGCCACACACTCACAGCCTGTAGGGCTACACAACACACCTGCTACAGACGTGTCAGGTACCTGTCTTGTGTGCTGCACTGGGGTCCCGCTCAGCAGGCTGTATCTGGTGAAGGTCACAGTGATATGCCTCAGGGGCACTATGGTCCACCACAGAACACATGCATACAGGTCAGTCAGAGGCATGGACACATATGACTCACTCATTGACCATGCCAGTATGGCTGCCTGAGACATACCTCCCTGGACTACATGATAGGGAACATAAAATGCATCTCTCAGCATGTAGCACAGGCCAGTATGAGCCTGATGTTGGTTGCCAACATACCCTCACCAGGTATGCTACCACTATATGTGGGAAGGGTGTTGTATGTCTACATTATGCTCAGTCTCCACTGTCATTCATAGGGTATCCGCTGGCTGTCAACGTGTGCTTACATGCTAGGGAAGCCACAATGATGTGCAAGGGTCATCTTGCACGTGACACCCATGGCCCGATGTATAATGGCAAAGCTCCTTGGTACACACATACTGCCTTATGCTGCAGGACATGGTTTACATAGCCACCTCCATGGGTATCACACAGGTTAGGACACTAACAGTGCTGCTACACAACAACAGCAGTGTACACCGGAAGATGCATGCACCAGACACTGTCCTCAGCACGGTGAACTGCAATGTCTGTGCAGTACCAGATTCATGATTCATGGCTCACAGGTGTTACCCATCACTGACAGGTTATGCCCCATACCATGCCTGTCGTCCCCTACACATGTAACACACATGGATAGGGGGGTGGTATCCCAAGGTACCACAGATACACACACCTCCAGGTTGTTGGCACAGCACAAAGCATCAGGGCCTAATCATGTGTAGCTAACAGTGTGTCGGACTGCCATCTGGTTCATAGCCTGGCACACACAACCCTCCCATACACAGGAAGACCACCTATCCTCCATAACAACACTGGCAATATGACAGTCTCAAGAACTGTGTTTATATGGCTGGACTGCATCCAGCCAAACATTGTGCGTGAGCATTACTGTAGCTACAACACACTAGTTGAAGGGTTCACAGCATGTGGTCACTGAATTGCAGTGGAATGACATGTTACCACTACCACAACAGGTGGGAACATGCAGCACCTGTACATCGACTACATGTACACTATATGGCCCATGCCAGATGTGTATCCCCTGCTGTAGGTATTTCACCATATACACCCACACTGTATAGAGACATACCACGTGCGGACCCTGCACAGTAAGACACAGTCATATTGGTATACATTGCAAATATCATTTATCCACTCAAGGCATGTGTCAGATATGGTAACTACTGCAGGTCACAGGTATTTATGTGTATGTGTCACACACATACATCATGTGTGCAATGCCATTGCTGGTTTAGGCAATGGCATGCATTGTTATGTACAAAGACCCACACAAGGTCATACTGTGTGACACAACCACATGTGGCAGTTGTGGGTTACCAAAACATACCTATCTGTACTCTGACAATGGTAATAGACACAGTAGCAGAGCGCACTATTGGCATTACTAGCCAACTAGCCCTGTTTGGCTGTGCTGATAATGTGGTGACATCCCCTGTGTTTAATGGGGGAGTATGCAGCATCTGGTGTATTGTAGTATTTGCCAAAAGGATCCATTCTCTCACACTTGCATTTACACACACCCTACTACCCCCACACACATGCACACTTGCCATTTGCAGGATTCATTCCCCTACCTAACTAAGTCATGACACGCGAGAGAGACACATTAGCAAAGCGCACTATTCGGTTTACTAGATAGTTCCTCTTCTCTGGCTGTACTTATAGGGTGCTGACAACATCAGTATTTTGAAAGGGTAATGTGCATCAGGTAGTGCGATCTCCTGATTGCCAAAACCAACATGTTTTTCATACGGAAATGCACACACACAAACTCCCCACATCCAAACACACACACATGCCATTTACAGGTTTCAAACTCCTACCTAACAACTTTACGATACTCGGGAGAGACGCATTAGCAGAGTACGCTATTCACATTATTGGGAGGCTTCCCTTCTCCTGCTGTACTTATAGGGTGCTGACATCATCTGTGTTTAGAAAGGGGACTGTGCATCCTGTAGTGTGTTCTCCCAGTTGCCAAAAGGGACATTTCCCTCGCACAAAATTGCACACACACTAACCCCCCTCATCCAAACACACACACTTGCCGCATTCAAACCACTACCTAACTATATTATGACACTCGAGACGGACGCATTAGCAGAGCGCGCTATTCACATTACTGGGAGGCTTCCCTTCTCCTGCTGTACTTATAGGGTGCTGACATCATCTGTGTTTAGAAAGGGGACTGTGCATCCTGTAGTGTATTCTCCTAGTTGGCAAAAGGGATACTTCTTTCAAACAGTCTTGAACACACACTAATCCCCTCCACACACACTGAGCATGTACAGGATTCAAACCCCTACCTAACTATGTTATGATACTCGAGACGGACATATTAGCAGAGTGCGCTATTCACATTACTAGGAGGCTTCCATTCTCCTGCTGTACTTATAGGGTGCTGACATCATCTGTGTTTAGAAAGGGGAGTGTGCATCCTGTAGTGTGTTCTCCCAGTTGCCAAAAGGGACATTTCCCTCACACAAAATTGCACACACACTAACCTCCCTTATCCAAACACACACACTTGCAGGATTCAAACCCCTACTTAACTATGTTATGACACTTGAGATGGACGCATCAGCGGAGCACGCTATTCGCATTACTGGGAGGCTTCTCTTCTCCTGCTGTACTTATAGGGTGCTGACATCATCTGTGTTTAGAAAGGGGACTGTGCATCCTGTAGTGTATTCTCCTAGTTGGCAAAAGGGATATTTCTTTCAAACAGTCTTGAACACACACTAACCCCCTCCACACACACTGAGCATGTACAAGCTTCAAACCCCTACCTAACTATGTTATGACACTCGAGATGGACGCATTAGCGGAGCGCGCTATTCGCATTACTGGGATGCTTTTCTTCTCCTGCTGTACTTATAGGGTGCTGACATCATCTGTGTTTAGAAAGGGGAATGTGCATCCTGTAGTGTATTCTCCTAGTTGGCAAAAGGGATACTTCTTTCAAACAGTCTTGAACACACACAAACCCCTCCACACACACTGAGCATTTGCAGGATTCGAACCCCTACCTAACTATATTAGGACACTTGAGGGAGACGCATTAGCAGAGCACACTATCCGAATTACTGGGCATCTGCTCTGCACCTGTAGTATTTATAGGGTGCTGACATCTTTATTTCTACAGAGGTATGTAGATGTAGTACTACCTGTCAGGTGGGGGATAGCATATATATGCATTTGCAGCCACCTACGTCAGGGTCAGATATGCACATCACACTGGCAGGTTATGTTCTATACCATGCTTTGGGACCACAGGACCTGTAACACACAATACAACCAATACAGAACACCACACCCACATCCAGGACACACACTTAGCTTCCCTGGGAACAGTGCCAGGATAAGCAGGTATTCACATACACCATTCCAGTTGTTAACATCAGGTACAGGCATATTGTGTGTGAGAACTACTCAGGCCTCTACCACTTTACCCTACAGCCACTACAATTTGTGGGTCCATGTGCTATGGCAGAACCACACACCACAGCCACATGGGTGAATACATATTGCACCTGTCCATCTGCAACGTGGGTACTCACTGTTCCACACCAGAGGTAGACCACCATTGTTGATATCTGACCATACCCACCTTTCCCCGGACATCCATATCTCATCTCCACCCCCAGGCAAGGTTGTCACTGCACACAAACTGTGTTTAGCACAAGCAGACTCTACACTTGTGTAGACTGGGGTGGATGACTTCAGAGAACCCATGCTGGAGGACTATACTGGCCACTCAGCATAATCCTTGACAATTGCATTCTATGAGCATGTGTACAGTTTGCATTGGTCATGCTATCCCACATATACCCATGACTGCTCCACAACAAGACACCTGTCAGCTGTACACCAGCCATATATACAACAGACAGAGTGACCTAATACATTGCAGAGCTGTAGCCCACAGAGGGAGGACATCTGTGGACAGTTCCGCACGGCACTTCATTCACACATACTCATTACAACACAGTGTTGACAGTGAAATCATCCAGAGAATGCAGATAGGGCTCCCCTCAGTCTGTTATTGATGGACACCTACTGTCAGAGATCCTCAGCAACCCTCTCACAGCACACACCGACAACATGGCTGTGGCTTAGCACATTCAATCCATGAGACCTCCAAGGTGCCCCTGCTTGACAGAGGCACAGCTCACTAGCCTCACATGTTGCCTTCTGTGACCTACTTTACAGTGGAACAGTAGCCTACTATCCTGGGGATGCAGATGCCAAGCACACTCTGGCTGAGCTGTCATTCCCTGGGGCAAGAAGCCTAGTATTGACCTCTACACCCATATGTTCAATTGTCGGATGCACAATATTTGTTGTGCTGTTCTACTGTTTGCAGGTCTTTATTGCCATAGCATTCCCTGTTCCTATGACCAACTTGTGTATCTGCGGAAGATGTTTGCATATGACGGTGATCCACTATATCACTTATGTCTCTGTGGTCATTTACTGTGTGCACTGGGCTGATTGCTGTGTTATGGTTGGTTCCTGGACTGACACATACAAATACCAGATATGTGTGGCCAACTGCTAAACGGAGATATGGCCTAAGTGTGTGAGCATGCCCAGTTCAGTCTTTCCATGGCATGTTGTCTGACATATGCCTCATTTATCAAAGTGTGCGAGCATGCCCAGTGTGAGCTTTCCATATGTTGCACTCTGAAGTCCACATATTTGGGTGTGTGTGAACTTCGACAATATCGCATGTTTATGATTGTGTGTTGGGTGTCATGTTGTGTACTAACTGGCCAACTGCTTCGTGTCTGCCACAACAGGGATTATACTGTGCCTGCAGGGATTGCATGGGATACTTTGCAGACAGTTCTCAACATACTTTCATAATGACCTAACACTGTAGTACCGTATAGTGTACTGGTTCGGTACTTTCACTGTGGTGGACAGTATCCTGGGCTTTAGTCCTATGACTGCTTGACATCTTCATAGTGAGCACAACAGACTGTGTAGGGGCCAGTTGTGCACATATGACCATGTTGCAATATGTTCAGATATGGACTACCTACACCAGGCTCGTCCAACATTGCTAGTGTATTCCACAACATGGGTGGACATTGGCACACACTAGCGATGTTCCCTAGGCCATTTCTGATGCTAGTCACAGGGTGTGTTTGTCCTTCGACACACATTGTAACTGGAGTTTGCCATGACATATGTCATGGTTAGTATACTGTGCCTCCGTCTACCTCTGACATAACAGTGATACCCAGGGTAGCCTACCATCTCCCATACACTCATCAGGATGCCTCTTGAGGGGTGTCGATATGTGGCTCTCTGGCTGACCTGTACCAGGAGTTTACTGAAGTGTGGGGTGCCTTCTGTGTTATGGATCATTCTGTACAGCTTGTCCTATGTATGTCAGTGCTGGGGTTCAGGTCTCTCATGTGCATAGCTCACTGCCATTCAGATTGTACAAGGTGCAACATGTTCATTCATTCCAGGTTGGACATGGCTTCATACATCAGGCACAGCTTTCCTGTAGCTGGGAAGGATGGTGGTGTGTGGGGCTGCAGTTTGTTTACTCAGGCAACACATGGCATCTGTTCATGCTCTTTGCTACCCCTGGTGGGGTACTGTTGTGGACCTTACAGTTGATGGAGGTGTCTGCTGCAGTATATCCCACAGGGGCTATTGTAGTCAGTTGTGACGCTGATGGAGGATGGCTGCAGAGCCACAGTGAGTTCCCCTTATCTACATCTGCCAACCTTCATGTTTGGGTGGGTATATGGTACATGTTTCTGCGAACACTACAGCCACATGTTTGTCCAGTGCAGGATATTTATCACCTTTTGTACCCAGGTCTCACATTACATGTTAGGTACCTCATGGGTTAACACCTGTGTGGTAATTTGTGTGCACTTACTGTATATCCATGGTGGATGTCTATACACGGTTCTGCAATTAGCTTGCTGACATGGCTATGGCTACAGTTGTCTGTTTGTAGGTGGCCCTTTTGTGGATTGCTTGTGTCAGCTGGGGGTCGGATATGGTGGGCTGTTTGTACTCCTCTGCTTACATGCTCAGTCACAGTCCTTCCATGTTGGCCTATACCTATGGGACATATATACAGAACGGGGGGGGGCAAGACCAGGCCTTGCGGGATGCCACTCATATCCGCTTTGTAGTCTGACATGGATGCGGCATGTCTGACCATGTCAGTTCTGCCCTTGGTCTGGTTTGCAACCCCTCTACTGACATAGGGTTGTATATTTAAGCTGGTGAACATATCCATACTGAACTCGTACGGTATTGTCTAGAAGCATGTGCACGGTCCAGCTACACTGTGTGGACCACATTGCCCTCATCAATGACCTTAATGACTGCTTCACATGGGTCAGACATGTTTAGGGGCCAGTTCTGCAGTTACAACAGCCACAGTGTGTAGGGTCCAGTATCAGTAGGTCCACAATAGCCTTCTGTCTGCGGTACATACTGATACTTTCCATAGCTGTGCAGAACAAGCTTGTCAGGATCCTGGGGTGGTAGTTTGGAGTATCCATTCAGGCAACACCTTTGTTGTGATGGACCACTGTTGTTGTACACTGCTCTTTGGGTACATATCCTGTGGTAAGGCTGACATTGGGCAGTAGTGTGATTTGGCATTCCATTATTCTTGGAGTCCATGTTGGCCTCAGCACAGGACACTATCACATACCTTTGCTGCTGTGTGTTCTGCTTTGCAGATGATGGCTGTTACCTCAGCATCTGCAATGTCAGGGGACCATCAGTCTGCTGGGATAGGTATTTTGTACTCAGGGGGGGGTGTTTGCACTACACCTGACAGGTTGTATGTTAGCAATATGTGTGTGTGTTTGGTATGTTGTTTGTAATATCTGTGTGATTCGGAGCATATCTGTGGATGCCCAACATGGTTCCTACCATCAGTTGGGTAAGCCTTGTGATTATCCTTAGTGTCCTGTACGTTTTGTATCTTCATAGGTTCATGGGTTCATACTAGGCTAGACACCCTAGGCCATTAGTAAACCTAGCCAGAGTGTGTGTGTCTTTCGCCACCCCTTGCTATGTTCAATTATGGCCATGTATGAGGTTCTTCACTGTGCCTCTGTCTGGTCGTGACACAGTGGGGACCCCCAGTATACATGTACGGTCATCCATCCACTTGGCAATATTCCTGTTGAGGGGTGTCAGTGAGGGGCTCTGCCTACCATGGATTGGGATCCTGTTTCTGGGTGTGGGGAGCCTATAGGTTTTGTATCTGTCCCTCCAGCACATCTTATTTCATTATGTGTTGAGGCTGACATCTGTGACTCTCACAGCTCCAATGGCTTTGATTTCCTGTGGTGTAGCATGTCCATTACTCCTGTGTTGGACATGGCCTTGTACAACAGACATACAATGTCTCTGTGTAGGCAGTGTGTGACTGCAGTCAGCTGGGGTGTCTACAGCCAGGCAGCATATGACATATATTTCACACCCTTTATCCTGTTGGTGGGGTAACTATGAGGTCTTTCGAACCGCTGCAGGTGTCACGTATGGTACATCCCATATGAGTTATTGTACTAGATTATGGATCTGATAAGGGAACAGTACAGCGGCACAGTGACCTCTGTTGATGTTGATGTGAATCCTTTCATGATACGGTGTCCAGTATCAACAGTCTTCATAGCCACATTGGCATTGTGGGTGTCACATGACAGATTAATGTCGACCTGTGTCCCTAGGTCCCTGATTACTCCTTGCATACATAATGGTTTGACACCTATGTGGTAATTTGTGTATACCTTGTCTGGTATTTGGTGGGACATTCATACTGTCCAGTGTCTTCGGATGTCTGGGTGGAGTTCTTGTGTGTGAGAGTGTGGTCTGTCGCATGCTACAGACTGTACAGCAGTTTTGACTACAGTTATGTGCACATGGGTGGTGTCCGCTGATTTGTGCATTGTCAGTTACCTGGCAATATGGGTGTCTGTACTGCATATGGATACTCCCCCTCCTTTGATGTTTTGGTGCAGGTGTTGGGGCCATAACACATGATATGTGGTATAACCTAGTAGTGCTGGTGTGCTATCACTAGGCTTGCAGCAGGCTTCTGTTACTGCACAGACATCAATGTTCTCCATAATGGGAAGTGCCTCAGGGGCATGCATATTGCAGTTTACACATCTGGCATTGGTCAGCATTACCCTTATGTTTCCTACCACTTATGTTTTCTAGGGTGGTGGGTAGTCTTTTGGCCTTGCCTACATACGGCTCTATGGAGGCGGCAAAGGCCTTATCCAGTATCCAGACGCACACGGGTAACAGCTGACAGCCATCCCTGGAACAGCAGCATGGCTTGTCATGCTTGACATCTCAAGCAGACACACATTAGACCCTCTTGGACTGACAGCTGTAACTGTGCCAGCTGTTAAACATGAGCATTCTGTGTTTGTACTGTGGCATCATTCTTGGTGAGGGTTGGATGCTGCACACAGCCAGTGTCATCCTGCCCTGGGGTACATACTCAGAGGGACCATCCATGTCTCTTTGATGTTGACCAGGGAGGTACATCTCAGGTAATTCACACCAGCATGGACATTGAGTGCATCATATTTCTGCTTGCTTTGGGGTGACCTGCGTACTTGTGTTATGTGGCATTTTGTGGCAGCCTACAAGCAGCTTACTCTACCCTTTCCCTTGTTCAGTCTGGTGAGTGGGACAGCAGTGTGTCTGCCTATACAGACACCTATTACGACTGTATCAGGCATGTTGTTTCTCCTTCTGGCCTGTGACTGTTTGGCACACCAGCTTTGCGTACTATTCATTGCATGTGCTATGTTTGAAGGTTGTGGTTACTTGTGATCTACTTTGGAGGCTTCTGTTGGTGTGGTGTGTTTGTAATTAAGGCCTCCGGGAATATTTGTCTGTGTTTATGTGTTTGGTTTACAGTTGTGGTAGGTCTATGTGGGACTGGGTTTGTGGTGTATGTGGTTACCTTCTCCTCCTGACTAGTTTTGACAGTACTGAGTTGCTGGAGCTCAACCTCTGGTTTGGATACATGGATGCATCCATCACATATATTTGTATTTATTGGGGGGTGTTGTGGTTGTCTGTGTACTTGGTACTGGCATCACATTGCCTCTGGATTCACAGATTCTACTTGTTGTGGCTGGACTTAGTGAATTGTATGTGTGGACATATGTTGTTGCCATACTACTGGTTAGTGATTACTTCCCTTTTTGTGTTTGCTCTATCATGTGGTAGCTTCCTCATTCTCTTACATGGTTTGGTAATGGCTGGAGGCCAGCATGCCAGATGCCTGCATGTATGGCATTGTGTGTTGTTGTTATTTGTGATTGCATACTCCAAGCATTCCTGACTGTGTTTATGGAATGCCTGTATAACATGTTCTGTGGTATGTCCCATATTCTGCACTTGCACAGGGCCTTTTGTGGATTCAACATCGGGTTTTGAGGGCTGCAACCTATACTTTACACATGTTTTTCACTGTGGTATTCTGGCCAGGGACTGGGGTCAGGATGTGTATATCCAGTTTGATTACTCTATGGTCTGGTCTTACCAGTGAGGGGTACACTTCTCATCTTGCCATCCAGTACGCATGTTGCTGATTATCACATCCAGTATGCTTACCCCTCTTGTGGGAGTGGTACATTGTTCCTGGGCATTTTGGTTTATGGAATCTGGGTAATTTTCTCCTACTGTGTTGGTGCTAGTACAATGCTACCAGTGTATGTCTGGGTATTTTCAGTCAAGCAATCTAATGTGGTTTGGGGGGCTTGATATATTCATGTATCCCAACATAGGCCAGGTGCTGTTCCTGGTATTAGGACAGTAGTCTGCAGCAGGCTATATACTGCGAGGCAATTTTAGCCATTGGTATTTGACCATGGCTATTCTATGCTGCTTCTTGTTGTGGTACCAACATGGGGGTGTGGTTATCCTTGCCATTTCTTGCTAGTCACCCTCCTTTTGTAGCTTGTTCCATGTTTTGCGGCTGTACAGCACAGTATGAGGTGTGACCTGGTAGTGTTAAGGTGCTGATGTGAGCCTTGCCCAGTTCTCTATTACAGGACTGGTGTCTACATTCTCCATACTGTGTGCATTTACACTGCACACATCTTGCTGTTTATACATCTGTCATTGGGTAGCATTACATCTAGGTTCCTATCCCTTGTAGAACCTATGAAGGTGGGTTTGTGTTTTGAGACTTACCTATTCAGGGCATGCTGTGGGTACTGACAGCCTTTGCCGGTATCCATGGGGCATGGCATGATAGGTGCATGCCACTCCTAGCAGGTGGTGCATCATGTCAAGCTCCGCATGTCTTCCCAGCCTGAAACACATTGGCTCCCCTTTGACTGACTGCATTACTTCAGCCAGTTATTGCACATGATCATCCCATCGTCATTTTGTGGCTTCATGCTTGGTGAGGGTGGATGTTAGTCAGGATGCTCAGGTGTGCATATAGTACATGGTGTTACATTGCTTAACACATAGCATTCATGCCTCAGGTGGTGCTGCAGGGCTGCCTCTGTCGGATGCACATATTACACTTCCCTGTACATGTTTGTGAGCAGGTCATGTCATTTTAGGCATCCATGTTATTATTTGAGTGAGTCAGAGGGGGTATCATTCCCAGGGTTCCTACTGAGCCAGTGTATGTGCTATGCGTTGCCTCTTTGCCAAGGCCAGGGCATACTGGGCACGCCTCCTTCTGCCTACTGGGGCAGGCTCAGGTTGTTCCTCCTCTGAGTCATGCTCTGCCTGTGATGGCCTTGGCAATGGTGGGAGGCTGTTTGGCCCGGCCCTATGCTGGTCCTGCTGCAGCTGTTTTCACAAGATCATATTATGTAGCATAGCACATACCATGACAATTTGGGTATATGTAGTTGGTGTGTACTGCAAGGCTCCACCAGATGAGTCCAGACACTGGAACCGTGACTTGAGCAGCCCAAACACACGCTCTATTACATTACATGTTTGTGCGTGTGCCTCATTATAGCGTTCCTGTTCAGGTGTGTGTGCGTTTCTGATGGGTGTCATCAGCCACGGCTCCAGTGCATAACCTGCATCCCCCACTAGGTGTCCGTGTGGGATGTCCCCATTGGCAAATGTCTGGTACAGCTGCGTCAAATGCCAGATGTGGGAATCGTGGTAACTCCCAGGGCAGCCAGCACACACATTCATTATTATGCCCTGGGCATCACACACGACCTGGCAGTTGATGGAGGGGAAGCCCTTGCAGTTAATGTAGGCCCTACCCCGCTCACCGGCTGGTGCTTTGATGCGTATGTGCGTGCAGTCTATTGCACCCAGTACCTCAGGGTATTCCGCTATTTGATGGAAGAGACCCATACTGCTGGCCAATACCTCATGGGCATTGGGGAAATATACATGATCACTGACATGTGCTGACATGGCATCCAGGAACTGGTGCAGTATCCTGGAGGCTGATGCCTGTGATATCCCCATCATATCACCAGCTGGTCTCTGGAAGGTACCTGTTGCTAGTATTCTTAGGCCAACACATACCTTGGTTTCCACTGGGATGGGTTCCCCTCTGTTGGTTCTGTGTGTGAGGCGTGGCCTGCACAGCTCAATAATTTGCTGCAGAAGATCTCTGTCCACTCTATAGCGCTCTACTATCTCCAGCTCATGTAACCCATGGTAGGTGACCCTGGGCCTGTACACTCTTCTCCGTCTCCTCACTGTGGGTTGTCTGGCACCATCTGCATTGTCACCACCCTCAGCAAGTCGCCTATGTCTCATTATGACAGCTATGGCAGCCCCTAACATTTCTGCTCTGAGTTCAGCTTTTTCAGTTTTCACTTCTATTAGCTTACTCCTGTCTTGCAGTGTCTCTTAATGGAAACATCCTGCACTACTGTTTGCAGAGTTTTAAGTGCTGGGCTGGGCTACTATTCTGCCTGTGTAATTGCCTGCTTCTAATTATTTTCACCTGCTAGCTTCAGCAGTTATCCCTGCTAGCATCCTATTAATTCTGTTGCTTCCTTTTTCCTCTCTGTTTCCTCAGGGGGGAGCAACGTTCATACTATCTGAAACACGCTCACAGTGGCTTACACGCACGCACATGTGCTTACACGGTTCAGAATCTACTTATTCAGGTTTAAACGTGCGTACACCCACGCAAACACTGTTACACGTCTGACAACAGCCTCCAACATACTCAGCCTGCCTTACACGTGCGCACACCCGCGCAAACAGTGTTAAACATCTCCCAACATGCTTCCACATGCTCACACTGCCTTACACGTGCTCACACTGTCCTACTCGCACTTCATGGTGCGCACACGTGCGCATGCACGACCAGCAAGAAACATTGGTGTAGGTAACAGTGTACACCTTCCATTTCTTGACTTTCCATGACTTATCTAGTGGCACACCTCTTTCCATGATCTGTGCCTGTCATCTGTCATGTTACACTGGCCTCCAATGAACTGCATTTCTTTCTACCATTCCCCCCTGTGATGTCACCTATCTCCTACTCTATTCCTCTCCCTTTTGTATCTCTTACACTACTCAGATTGTGCTCATTTGGTATGTGACTGTGAGATTCAGTATCTGAACCCTCATTTACATGAGATTGCCTACTAATGCTTAGTTACATGCCTTAGACTCAGCTTCCCCCCTTAGCAACCACTACACGGTGGCCATGTTGGTTTTGGTCTACTGGTCCCTGCATTGTCATTCCATGTATTGCATGAAACCCACATTTGTGGGTTTATAACCTTCTTTTTTATGGTTTTATACAGCGCAGCCCGTTTGCGCAGGGCTGCGCTGGGTTTAAACATCGGCGATTGCGGAAAAAAAAAATTATATTTTTAATATTTTTGCATCGGGTTATCTTGCCAATGGCCAGATATTTGGCCATTGGCATGCTGCCTGAGTCATATGCAACCTTTTTTTGGAGCTGACATCGCTCCGTTGTGGAATTTGCAGAAATGTACTCAGTTGTCAGCTGAGTACATTTCTGCAGCTAAAACGTCTCCTACATGGACTGGTTTCTGCTTCGTGAATCGCTAATATACCTCATTTGCATACCTTCTGGATGCAAGTGAGGTATTTAGCATGTCCACGCCCAGTCCGTGTAAGAGACGTTTTAGCTGGTCTCTTACACAGAGCTTAGGGCTGTTCCTGGATCGCGTGGCTTGCATGGAGTGTTGCACGTCTCTTACACTCCGTGCAAGCCTTCGTGAATCCTGCCCACATTCTTTAGTATATTTACCATAAGTTCAACATTACGTAAATTGATCAATTCCTGCCTTCCCTTAAACGTCACTCCTTCTCCAAAACATTATTCTGCATGTATTGTTCCCACAATTTCCACTTTTTTCTATGTAATTTCTTCTTATCCTTTTCTAAAGATCCCACTTCCAATTCTTTTATCTCAATTACAATATTCAATACTACAACTACAGTTGGCTTAGACATTGAGTTTCATTTTCTAGTTACTGCTTTTTTAGCAGCCACCGGAATTAAACTTAATAAGGTCTTATATGTCTTGATAATTCAGATCCTATATCCCAGCACAACTTAATCACACCCATTAGCTCACCCAATGTTCCTGACAGAGTACTCTGTAGGGAATTTTTAACATCTGCCAACTCATTACACTACCAAAATATATATTCCCAGTTATGTCTTATTTCCCCATCATGCCTCCAACATTTGCTGTCTACCTGAGGAATAATTCTTTGAAATCTGCTTGGAGTATAAAAATACTTATGCAAACACTTCCAAGCAAAAATTCTAAATCTTCTAGACTTTGTTGCATATTTGGGAGACATACATATGTCCTCCCATTTTTTCCTTGTGAATTGCTTATCTAGTCTATTTTCCCAATCTTTTCTAACCTTCTCTGATTAATACCTATAGTTAATTTGCAGTATTTTATATACCCTACTAATTATCCTATTTTTTAACAGCAACTTCTGTTCTAGATTCAATTAAAAATTCTACCAGAGCAAGTGTGTTACTTAGTACCCCTTTCTCTTAGCCTATACTCAGATATCATTTCCTGGCAGGGAAGGCAGTCTCTAGCCTGCAGTCCAAAAGTTTTCCTGGCTTCTTCCCATTCTGTTACCTTTCCTTTTCTAATGATATACTCCCATTACCTTGATTCCTTTGTCACATGTTGCCTATTCTGTGTACCCTTAATTGCAGTCATCCCTATTGGCAAAATCTCCTTTCTCAATTCTCGTGTTGGCTTAGTTCTTACAATACTTTCTAATACTTTATGAATATAAAACAATTTATGGCTGTTGTTATTCTCCTTAAGGTTCTGCAACAAAAATCCTACTCTCTCCTTATTTCTTGAATCTCACCCCTACTTCATTGCCATCCCTTTCCACTTTGAATTACAGCTTTCTGCATGAATGTATATGAGCCTTAATTGTTCAGCTTTAAAATATCCCTTCAAATCAAGCAATCATAAACCACCTTGCTCTGTTGGGAGGATCATTTTGTCCCACTCAGCCCTTGCCATTTTCCACTCTGAGATAAAAATCTTCAACTGTTTATTAATTATTGTCCACAATTTCTCCTCTGGTTGATAAAAGTATGCCTGACCTGTATATAAGACTAAAGGGACTAAAACATTTTCAATGCTTGTATCTTGCTGTCCATATCCATAAACAAGAGTTTCCATTTTATCAGTTTTTGTATTAGCTTTTGTTTAGACTCTTCCCAAATATCCTTAGCTGCCATAACATAATCCCTTTTCCCACATATCTTTAGCTGCCATAACAGAATCCCTTTTTAACCCATATTCATAAACACCTCATTTTATTGTGCTGTCATAAATATGGGTATTGCTGGATCAATTCATGTGTGGATATATAGTTTACAGTTATAGACTTTGTTTTATCTTCATTAATTTTATATCCTGAAAAGACCTGAAACTGTCTCAAGATGTTCCACGATACTAAGATGCCCTTTTCTGGTTTTATCAAGTACAAAGTAATATTGTCTACAAATAAAGCCAACTTTTCTTGATTATCTAACCAATTCGATACTTGAATTTCTGAGTCCCTTGTTTGCCAATGGTTCTAAATATAAAGCAAATAATAAAGGGCAAAGAGGACACCCCTGTAATATTCCTCTGTTCAGACACAACTTGTCAGAAAGGAACACTTTCCACTCTAATTTTTGTCATTGATTCCCCATATATCCTGTTAATTTACCTTATTATTGTATCATCGAATGCAAATGCTTCCACTGCCATACTCATAAAATCTCAAGCTTACTCCATCGAATGCCTTCTCTGCATCAAGACCCACCAACACCAGCAGTATTTTCTTACACTCTGCTTTCCTCTGGATCATCATTGTTCTATTTCCTCTGGATCATCATTGTTCTATTAATGTTGCCAAATGTTTGCTTCCCCTCCACAAAACCATATTGTTCCATATCTATCAATTTTGGCAACACATTTGCCATTCTTTTATCTATTACAGACATAAACACTTTATAATCATAGTTCAAAATTAAAATGGACCTATATGAAGCTGTCTGATGTTTCTTTACCATCTTTAGGTATTATAGGAACCACAACTTTATTCCAGGATAATAGTGCTCCCCCTCTTTTCTCCAATGCTGTTAAACAAAGCCTTCAGAATCTTTATTACATTCTTCCCTCCTAGTTTCCAAACATCCACAGGAATACCATCTATTCCTGGAGACTTTCATGCAGATTGATTGTATGTCACCATTTTTATCTCATTTCTTTCTATCTTAACTGTTAATTGTTGAGCCTCATCTACCTATAACTTTGCCATACTTAAGTCTTCCAGAAATATTTCCATTTGTGCTCTTCCTTGATTTCCAATTTTTTCTGGTTTATACAAATTTTCATACAATTTCCAAAATATCTGTAATAGCTTTACAGGATCTCTAGTTATTTTTCTTGTTATTTTTCTTGTTATAGGCTCCCTAAGTTTGCCAACATCACTTTCTATTTTCTGTTGCCTAAGTTGTTGTGATAAAAGTTATTAAAAAACAGTTGCTTAACAGCAATCTTTCTAAGCTCATGCAGATTACCCAAATACTCCCTTATTTTTTCTCTAGAGCTGTGCCTCTTCTTGTTTTCTGAGATTCCCCTTATTTTGCAATACTTTAACCTTTGTCAGCCCCCCAAACAACGCCTTTTACTTCTTAACTATGTCTATTTTTCATTTATTTCTACCCTATTTCAAATTCCACTTCCATTTTATCCCACTCACTGGCTTTAACTTCTGAAGAAATTTCTAACTTGTCTAATAACTCACAAATAATTTCCAACACCCTTTCCTTTAATTCCTCTCTTTTTAACAGGTAAGTGGAGAAGTGCCAATGTCTCATTTTTTACTTCATTACCCTGCATTTTTATTTTAGTTGTTACTGGCATACAATCTGAAATAATCGTTCAATTGGACAAAGAAAGACAGATACGTGTTTTCATTCCTTGATCAGATTTTTAAATCCACTTTAACAGTATGAATCTGCTTTAGCTAAGGTCTTTAAGCCTATATTGATAATTCCAGTACATAGCTGCACTGCATTTTTTTTTGCTGTTTACATGTGGCTGGATTTTGTAAAGCTCATGGAATCTGGTGCATTACCTCGATATCAGGTCAAAACTTGTAGGTAAGTTGTAATATGTTAATGTACAACAAGAAACTCAGAATAGCTCAGCACACAATGTAGGATTACAGTACCAAAGTTACAGAAGGATGATTGTAATTCAAGATAGTTATACAGTTGTACAGTGAGGTTAAAGACAACTACAGAATGTAACTGACTTCGATATGATAACACAATATAAAAAATAAAAAAATGCCAACTATCCTGATGTAAACTGCATGGTATACGTAACATAAATTTTCAGGAATAGACAGAGAAATGTCTCAGACAACTACACATATTTCCATATTTCATCCGTTAACTTAAAATACATGCTTCAAAGCTGCAATGCAATTTGAAATATACATGTGCATTGACATCACTCTTTATAGTAAACACAGAGACAACTACATATATCTCTGTAGTACATGTATTAGTAAAAAATGTCTGCTTGGACTTACAGATTCAAATGGAATCTGTAAATTTCTAATAGGAAAATTAAAGGTGAAAGGCAATAATGGCTACATCACCATAGCTAACATTTACTAACAGTGGGTTTGGGACTTGTGTGGAGAATACAACTAATGCACACACCCAAGGAAAGTGAGATATAGAAAAGAAGATGTGGGTTATGGGTGCAGAAGAAGGACACACAAGAGGGATGTTGGAATAGGAAAATCTGAGAGAAAGTCAGAGAAACATGGGTAATTTTTATTTTTTTTTTAAGAATAGTAGGAAAGGTAAACATAGGGAAAGAGGAGGAGAAAGTAATCACAGCAGGTATACCCATAGAACAAATAGCACAACACAAGACAGACAAAGGTTGGAAAAAAAAAAACAGTAAGGACAGGTAAGTTTACACAGACAAATTTAGGTCTAACAATGGTAGATAACTGTAACAGAGTACAGAACCAAACGTATGTCCATGTGCATGAAAGCCAAACAACCAAGAGCAGTGCCAAACAGAGGTAGTGCAGAAGAGCAATAAATGCTGCTATATACACAAGTAGGTATACACAACTCAAAACAAACGTGTAATGTAATGTATATATGTTACACACATACGCCATGTCAAAGGCAAAACCTTGCTGTAGATGTGCATGTATGTCCTTCAGAGGCATAAA
Organism: Protopterus annectens; assembly: GCF_019279795.1. Lineage (NCBI taxonomy): Eukaryota > Metazoa > Chordata > Ceratodontiformes > Protopteridae > Protopterus > Protopterus annectens. The sequence goes on from NC_056739.1 coordinate 632,183,704, forward strand.
TGGAATGTATATGAAATCAAAGTCGATTCACATATACATGCACCAATGACATGTAATGATATGTTCAGAAATGTAACAGTACAGCATAATAAATATAGCAGGTTGTGCACATGGATGTGAAAAAAACTATACTGGGTAACACATAAGTATAATGAGAACAGGGATGCATTGCAAGCATTAGCCAGCAGCTTGTGTGTGCATGTCCTGCATTGTACAATGGGCATACATGTGGCACATGTTCACTATGTTAAATTAATACATGGCAATGATCAGCAGTTTTGACAAAGGGAAACATACCTGCAAAAAATAATAGTGATATATGAAGGTGAGAGGGTGGTGGACAACCTGGGACCACATCAGGGTAATGCAGGACAAGGCAAGTTGAAAAATGCAAATGCCTGTATACAGCACACAAGGTGCTGTAGAAACCACACAAAAATAAATTTAACCAAATTAAAAATCTATGTCAAATGGCCAGATAGATTGCTGATGTCCTCAGAACTGGACATGTATAAAATACACATACACAGTAATGTGCAATCATGCCACATCAACATGCATAGGTAAGCAAGCTAAAAATTACAAACATATACACATATACTGTCATGCAAATGTCAAATAAAGAAACACAGGTGTATGTCAACCACCCTGCTCATTATGGAGCAGAGGACACTCCTGTGAACATCATCACAGCACATCAGCAGTAACTCAGTGAATGCTCACATGTCAAAGGTACATTTGTGTGTCAGTATGTATCCAACCATGTGCACACACATGTTCAGTCATTTAATGTGTACAGCTATTTATGTAAGGTGTACACCAATGTCAGTATGTAATGGGTGTAGAAATGCTGTATATAACAAACAAAGTATAATGTATTGTGAAAGAATGTCTTATCTGTAATATTGTTTACATATTAATCTTACACTATTGTCTGATGCAGTCAGAAAAGGAGAACTGTACATAGACAGGATATACCTGTATATGATCCCATGTGGCATCAGTATTGTCAACCCATGACACACATCATGACAGTGGGACATTATGACAACGGTCATCCAAAAACATGTGGATTGACACGTCTGTATGTTGCACATACCTGATATGTCATATGACACTATTACTGATGGAATATGGACAATATATGTTATCCATCAGTTGCTCCAGTAACACACATGTTTACAGGCCATCTCTTGCAGCACTATCTGCAAGCTGTCACAATGCATGGGCAGTTGAATGTGTGTGAATGTGTTAATGTGCATCATGCACACAATGAAACCAAAGTAAATCTTATATGACAATAACACATAAGCATGACAGATACATGGGTATACACACACAAGAGTGCATATACAGTCCAGTCAATGAAATGGCAATCACCATGTTGGCAGCATAACACAAGTGGACCACACAGACAATACTTATGGACAAGAAGTCCCATTAATTGCAAAACACAACAGAAGGGAAAAGAAAATGTCTGTCACACAGAACAGTCCCATGAATATCATAGCACAACATTTTATGATTATGATGACAATTTACACAGGGACTGACACAAGTCCATTATGGACAGAGTTACCTATGGTCCTATATGTTGTAGTCTGCAAACGGACATCAGTATTCTTTAATGAACAATTCTATATGCTTAGACAGACACATACAAGTCATCAGCATCGTAAGAACGTATGAATGCTCAAATCAACAGATTGTACTGTTTGCATTCAATGATTTATATGAGCAGCCACAAGGTGTCATTGTTAAAATGAGGAGAAAGTGATCTGACAATATTGTGGACAATTGGAAAGCAATATGGCAAGCATCTGAGACAGGCAGCATGATATTTGGCTGAACACACATCAATATAAAGAGTGCAACTCTAAAAACAAAGTGGTATGCTCAGGCAACACAGCTGTTGGCATCTGAGAATCTAATATATCTGTTACTAACAGTATTGTATGTGTACAACTGCATGCATTATCTACCAAAAACAATTAGCAATCAGTAGCCTGAAAATCAAAACACTGTGAATATGATTGCTGATACAGAACTACTGCAATCAAATGGGTATCTGCTCAAGTGTCAGTAAACCTGTAGTCAAGCTTATAACCTCATAAGTATTAATTACTTAGACTAAGCTACTCACATAAGTAACTTATTTATCCTAACTTGTTATATCCTAATTGTGCAATCCATTTTATACTTGATATTGTACTCTTAATACTGTACTCTGACTTTAAGTGGCCAACTGTACCCCTTCTATTTTATTGTACAGATCATGCCAATCTATTGTACTGTATTGTATGTTGTGTACATTTATATTACGCTGTCAAAAACTCAAACTGTCGACTGTGTAATAATCGACATGAAAATGTTAAAACCCCCGAACATCGAACACACACAAAAAAAAAAAACACCCAAACACAACACAAATTGCTCTATGCAGGGGAGCAAGCCCCCCTGCACCTCCCATACCCCCGCTACTTAACTATACCAACTCCGAGATCGCACAACATTGCAGTAAACAGAAATCTCCCCTTACGGAGATTTCCGTTTACACATGCGATGACTTTGGCTTTCGACATTTTGGTGCCGACAATATCAGCTTCTATATTGTTGGCCTTCAACAGGGTGAAGTAGACCCATGTTGTGTATTGTGTATTGTTCTTTATATATATTATGTATTGTTCTTTTTAGTGTGGAGCTTTTCTCCCTGGGCCTCTACTGAAAATGGGCCAGTCACTATGGCCCAGTGGACCATACTGGTGAACAAATGCAAATAAATAAATGTTAGTAAACCTAGGCTATAACTATGTTTCTACAAAAAATCATTGATTGACCCACCAATCAACAATAAATCCAGTGAGGTTTATATTAAACATTTAAAGAAACAGCATATGTAAATCCCTGTTATTGTGTTACCATTCCTGACATGAAAATACAGAAATAATATACACATATATGTAAATCTTAAATTTACAAAAAACATTTTTGTGGTGTAAAAGTAACAAGAAAACATCAACTAATGCCTTTAAACACTATTTGCTTTTTCCACTAGAATAGGTGTAATGGAGATGGTCTCATTTAAACCTGGTGGTAACATTGCTGCTAATTTAACTGCCATTCCATCTCCTTCTTTTCCAATCTCCCCCTCTAGGGGTTATAGTCATATTTTCTAAATGTTTAATATAAACCTCATTGAATTTAGTGTTGTTTGGTGGGTCAATCAATGATTGCATTATAAAAAGATATAGGCAATGCATTTTTCTTTGTATTCTGAAGAAGTCTCCTTCGAGAGATGAAAGCGCTAAATACGTGTTTTTATATCTGCCTTTGTCAAAATTAAATTTTATCTTGAAGTGTACGACCAGTTTACTTAGAATTATTCCTATTTTTGAACTAGTTATACAGTCTTTATTTTTTATTTTCCTTACAATTTGAGCTACCAGTAAGCACATGCTCTTCTTAAACAAACAGATGCTGTTCTACAAATCCTGTTATTAAAAAGCAATTATATGTTTCCCCTATGTGGACTGGACCCCACAGCATGTCAAAATTTAGACATGCCAGATGATTGCTTTACAGACCAAGCTAACAGTCAACCCATGCTGTTCTTGGGTACTGGTCTACAAACCCTGTTATTATAAAGCTGATGTTATCAGAGCATTACGAATTATGGACATATTTTTAGAAATTCAAAGACTATCTCAGTGAGTCATTACTATACACAACAGAAACATTAATATAAAGTATTGCAATATGGTTCTTCCAAAAAATGCTATGCGTGAATTTAACCAAAGTAACAGGTATAGATAGATGTTTCCTCTATGTGAATCGAGACCCACAGCATGCCAGAATTCAGACATGCTGGCCATTTGCTTTACAGGCTAATTTAACTTTCAGCAAGAGTTTCATTTTAGAAAACAGGTACTGTGGGCTTTTATTAGAAATCCTGTGGAAAACCGATGAATATAGAAAATGGACCTTTTATTATTAAATATATTTTTTGCACTTTAACTTTTTAGTGTTTCTTATCAGAACTGCACTGTTTTTGTTTGCTTAACAGTACTGTACTGTTTTTATTTATTTGCTTAACAGTACTATACTGTTTTTATTTATTTGCTTGACTGAATTATTTACTTTTCTGTGTCTGCATTTGTATATTTATTGAACTCTGGTTGAATTTTGTTTTTCTCCTACCTTCCCACCCAACTGCTGTTGTGTTCTTAGAGTTGGTGGCTTTTGCAGTTACCCACCCCTACTGTAAATTTGATCTGGGGCAGTCCTCCCAGTCCCATCTCATCAGCTCATTCTACCTTATTTATTTATTTATTTATTTATTTATTTATTTATTTATTTATTTATTTATATTTGCTTACTGGAAAGTTCCGGCTGGACACAGGTCCTTTTTCAGCAGAGGCCCAGGGAGAAAAGCTCCACACAAGAAATAGTAGTAGAGTACATGAAGAACAAATGTATTACAAATAATTGTAATAGTACAAGCAATCATAACATGGAAAATATAAACAACAAGTTACATGCAGAAGTACTGATAACATAAATAGCCAATGATACAAGCAAATGTAATACAAATAATTGTAATAGTGCAAGCAATCACAACATGGAAAATATGAACAAGTTTCATGCAGAACTATTGATAACATAAATAGCCAATGATACAAGCAATAGCATTTAGTATGCAAATAAAATGACACATAGTAGTGATTGGTATATTCTAGATGGAAGCTAGACACTGTTAAATCAGATTAGTAAGATATTCATCAAGCTGACAGATAATCCTGTAATCTGAAACAGGTATAAAGCAGATGTTAATCCAGATGGTGGAATGAGCTGCGGAAGAGCTAAGGGAATTAGTATGGAAGAAGGTAAGAGTAGAGAGGTGACTGGGAGATGGAAGATGTGGTGTTGAAAGTAGGTAGGAGTGAGGTAGTTGAAGTTGTATTAGAAGTAGAGATGAGGTTCGGTAGTTGAGATTGTTAGAGGAGGGTATGAGAGAATAGAGTAGTGGTGGGGAAGGAGGAGGGGAAGCCAGTGCCTACAGAGAAGAGATAGCAATGTTCAGACAGTGGAAGGCAGGGTGGCTAGAGGAGGAAAACTTAAAGGAGAGGAACAGTAGGTGGGATTATTAGTCAGGATTCAAGCGTGGACATAACCAGTGTCCTTTGAGGTGGGTTTTAAGAGCAGTTTTGAAGAGAGTGCATGATGTTAGTGTGGTTATAATGTGTGGGGGGGTGTTCCATAACCTGGCTATTTTGCAGGAGAAAAGAGCTTCTTCGGCAGAGTTCTTGGCTTTGGTAACAAGAAGTTGTTTTTTGTTGCTGGAACATAGAGGTCTGGTGGTATGGTAGGGCTGGAGAAGATTTTGAAGGGAAGGGACTTTGAGAGGATAGTTTACTATCTTGTGGGCTAGAGCAAGTTGATTCAGGTGTAGAAGTTGAGGGAGTTCAAGCCATTCAAGTTCTGTAAGTGAGATACAGTAGTGGCTGCGATAGGATGCTCCATTAGTGAATTTAGCAATTTTATTGTAACAAGTCTCAAGTTTGTTTAGGTCTGTTTGCCTGAGGTTGGTAATAATACATAGATCATTTGGGAAGGCCAAACCACTTAGTTCCTTAACCTTGAACTATCTTCTGTTCCTCCTCTCTCTCTCTTTCCCCTTTACTAACAAAAAAAACACACTTTATTCTGCTGCTTTTACTGTATTTGTGTTTCCTCCTCCTACTCTATTACTTCTTCTTGCTTTTCTTGCTACTTACTGCTGCTTGTTCCCTAAAGCCTTTAAGTGCAGGATTCCAAGATGGCAGGCATCCAGTAAACACCCTCTCAACAAAGCTCCTAAAAAAATAATTTAACTGAATCAATAGCCAATATTTCATCAAGACGAGGCAACTAATCTCAAGATAATTAAATCTACAACTGCATCTGTAAAAAAAACATTTCTTTCTCTCAACACCAATTGAGGTAGTTTAAATTGAATACTGGACAGCTCCGAGACTCCTGAACATGTATAAAACAGGCCACAAAGCTACTACACAGCATTTGAAAAAGAGATACAGCGACCGGGCATCGGAACACCAGAGGATGTCTAAGGAACCAGAAACTGATACAATGGACATGTAGACCATGAAGAAAAAACTATCAGCAATTACTTCCCCTGAAAAAGAAACTCTGTCCAAGAGACAGAGAATGTCCAAGCAACACCAGGAATCACTTAAACCCAATCCAAAGCCAAAGCCCGAAACCAGCGTCTAAATGGAGGAACTTAAGCAAGCATTTCTGCCACTCCAGACAGCAATACAAAAATTCTCTGAGCAGCTAACAAGCTTCAGTAGTACTATCAACCAAATAGCAGAGCGGATGGAGAAAGCTAAAGCTAACACACTTGAAAATGAATTTCAGATCGGGAAACACAATGAGGAACTTAGCACCAAAAACACTACAATTACAGAGATCCAACAAAAACTTTTAGATTTAGAGGCTAGAAGTTGACGAAACAATGTCTTACTCAGAGGAGTTCCTGAAAAATATGATAATACCCAACTCATGCCAGTTACTAAACAAATATTTGCCAAGTTCCTACACTTAGATGAAAATAATAATGAAATAGTGGTTGAGAGAGCACACAGAGCCTTGCACAAAAAACAGGACTCTGATACCCCAAGACAGATATATGTTAAACTCCTGAACTATCAAGCACACAGAAAATACTCTCAGCAGGTCATCATCATCTTCTTTCGGCTGTTCCCATTAGGGGTCGCCACAGCAGATCAGCTGTTTCCATTTCTTCCTGTTCTCTGCATCTTGCTCTGTCACACCAACCACCTGCATGTCCTCTCTTACCACATCCACAAACCTTATCTTAGACCTTCCTCTTTTCCTGTTACCTGGTAGCTTCATCCTTAGCATCTTTTTCCCAATATACTCAGCATCCCTCCTCAGCACATGTCCAAACCAATGCAATCTTGCCTCTCTGGCTTTGTCTTCAAACCTTCCAACTTCAGCTGACCCTCTAATATACTTATTCCTAATCCTGTCTACCCTCACCACACCCAGTGTAAATCTTAACATCTTTAACTCTGCCACATCCAGCTCTAACACCTGCCTTTTTGTCAATGCCACTGTCTCCAACCCATATAACATAGCTGGTCACAGTACCCTCTTGTAGACCTTCCCTTTCACTCTTACAGGTACTAGTCTGTCACAAATCACTCCTGACACTCTTCTCCACCCACTCCATCCTACCTGTACTCTCTTCTTCACCTCTCTTCCACACTCACTGTTACTCTGAACTATTGACCCCAAGTATTTAAATTCATCCACCTTCACCACCTTTACTCCTTGCATCCTCACCATTCCTCTATCCTCCCTCTCATTCACACACATATATTCTGTCTTAGTCCTGCTGACCTTCATTCCTCTTCTCTCTAGAGCATCTCTCCATCTCTCCAGGGTCTCCTCCACCTGTTTCCTACTCTCACTACAGATCACAATGTCATCTGCAAACATCATAGTCCATGGGGACTCCTGTCTGATCTCGTCTGTCAACCTGTCCATCAGCATTGCAAATAAGAAAGGGCTCAGAGCTGATCCTTGATGTAACCCCACCTCCACCTTAAATGCATCCATCACTCCCACCTCAGACCTCACTGTTGTCACACTACCCCCGTACATATCCTGTACCACTCTTACATACTTCTCTGACACTCCTGATGTCCTCATACAATACCACAGCTCCTCTGTAGGCACCCTGTCATATGCTTTCTTTAAGTCTACAAAAACACAATGCAACTCCTTCTGACCTCTGTACTTCTCCATCAACACTCTCAGAGCAAACATCACATCTGTAGTGCTCTTTCCCGGCATGAAACCATACTGCTGATCACTAATCATCACATCCCTTCTTAACCTAGCTTCCACTACTCTTTCCCATAACCTAATGCTGTGAGCCTGTGACTGATCAAGTTAATCCCTCTGTAGTTACTACAGCTCTGCACATCACCCTTATTCTTAAAAATTGGTACCAAAACACTTTTTCTCCATTCCTCAGGCATCCTCTCACTTTCTAAGATTTCATTAAACAATCTGGTTAAAAACTCCACCGCCATTTCACCTAAACACCTCCATGCTTCCACAGGTATGTCATCTGGGCCAACAGCCTTTTCATTCTTCATTCTCCTCATAGCTATCCTTACTTCCTCCTTGCTAATCAATTGTACTTCATGATTCACTATCCCTACATCATCCAACCTTCTCTCCCTCTCATTCTCTTCATTCATCAACCCCTCAAAGTACTCTTTCCATCTCCTCAACACACTCTCCTCACTTGTGAGTATGTTTCCCTCATTATCCTTTATCACCTTTACCTGCTGCACATCTTTCCTTGCTCGGTCCCTCTGTCTAGTCAGTCAATACAGTTCCTTTTCTCCCTCCTTAGTGTCCAACCTTTCATACAACTCTTAATATGCCTTATCCTTAGCCTTCGCCACCTCTCTCTTTGCCATGCACCTCATCTCCTTATAGTCCTGTCTACTTTCTTCATCTCTCTGACAATCCCACTTCTTCTTTGCCAAACTCTTTGCCTGTATACTCTCCTGTACTTCATCATTCCACCACCCTGTCTCCTTGTCCTAATTCCTCTGTCCCGATGTGATACCAAGCACCTTTCTAGCCATCTCCCTTACTAGCTCTGCTGTAGTTACCCAGCTATTTGGTAACTCTTCACTGCCACCCAGTGCCTGTCTTAACTCATCCCTGAACTCCACCTCACAATTACCCTTTTTCAATTTCCACTATTTGATCCTTGGTGCTGCCCTCACACTCCTCCTCCTCTTCTTGATCATCAACGTCATCTTACAAACCACCATCCTATGACGCCTAACTACACTTTCCCCTGCCACCACTTTACAGTCTCCAATCTCCTTCAGACTGGCCCTCTTACATAAGATATAATCCACCTGTGTCCATCTTCCTCCAGTCTTGTATGTCACTCTATGCTCCTCCCTCTTGTTAAAATACGTATTCACCACAGCCATGTCCATCCTTTTCGCAAAATCTACTACCATCTGATCTTCTGCATTCCTTTGTTTAACACCATACCTACCCATCACTTCCTCATCCCCTCTGTTCCCTTCACCGACATGCCCATTGAAATCTACTCCAGTCACCACTCTCTCACCCTTGGGTACAGCCATCACCACTTCATCCAATTCACTCTGCAATTTTTCTTTCTCATCCATTGCACACCCAACTTGTGGAGCATAAGCACTAACAACATTCATCATTACACCTTCAATTTCTAGCTTCATAAACATCACTCTATCCGAAACTCTTTTCACCTCCAAAACACTCTTAGCATACTGTGCCTTCAGAATAACTCCTACGCCATTTCTCCTCCCATCCACACCATGATAAAACAATTTGAACCCAACTCCGATACACCTAGCCTTACTCCCCTTCCATCTGGTCTCTTGCACACACAATATACCAACCTTCCTTCTGTCCATCATATCAGTTAGCTCTCTCCTTATACCAGTCATACTGCCAACATTCAAAGTTCTGATCCTCACTACCACAGTCCTAGCCTTTCTCCTCTCTTCCTGCCTTCGGTCATGCCTTCCACCTGTTCTCCTCCTTCGGCCAACAGTAGCCCAATTTCTGCCAGCATCCTGTTGGCTAACAGTACTTGTGGTGGTCGTTGTTAACCCGGGCTTCGACCAATCCTGTATGGAAATATTTGCTGGTGACTGCATGAAATGATTTGGTGAAGTTTTACGCCGGATGCCCTTCCTGACGCAACCCTCCCCATTTATCTGGGCTTGGGACTGGTACAAAGAAATGCACTGGCTTGTGCATCGCCAGTGGCTGGGCTAGAAAATACTCTCAGCAGGTAAAAACAACTAATATGGAATGGATGTAACATCACTGTAGCACAAGACCTTCCCTTAGAAATCAAACAGAAACGGCAAATTCTCTCACCCTATTGTGCTGACGGAAACGGAAAATAAAATTTCAGATGCAAACACTCTCATCTTCTATAATAATGACAACAGAATATCTGTAAACTCACCAAATGAAGTGAAGGCAGCATTCATCAAATTATTTGGTAAAGCACTGAAAGCTTAAAGATCAGCTAATATTGTACTAAAATCCATTACACTAGATGGACTCTATTGCTGTTATCTTATACACTTGATAAGCGAAACAATAAAAATCTTAGATCTTTGTTCCTTGCTAAAGCGGGAATACACCCAATAATATAATTCAGCCACACAGGAATGGTAGCTTCAGTCACTGTACACAGAAGGAACAAGGAAAGATGACAACTTCCCAGATCATCCTCAAATTTCCTGGTCATGCACTACCATCCCACTGAAGCAACAAAATTTGAATATAAGAGCTTCCTGGAAATACCATCCCTATCTTCTCATAAGATGATAGCAACTGGAAGTTATCTCTAGTAAAGTGCTAACCCTCACTGTATTCCTTTGTTAAACGCACCGAGTCTTATTTCAAGCCGCGTATGCTTTCTACATACATATGCAGCTGTAAGGTCAAGCCATTGATCGTTGACAAGGGGGAAACGAAAGAAAGACAGGGAAAAAAGGAAGAAAGGGATACAACGGGTCATAAAAAATTAAAAAAGAGTAAAATAACAGAATCTTCATGACAAACTGGAAGTAAGCACCTTATGTGAATGTAAGAATTGATATTCTTGTTTTATTCAGCTTGTCCAGCATGAACATGTAGACAGAACTCTTATAGCTAACCCTTCCTTATCCTGGTTAAAATCATTGTGAACTCTAACACTCCTCTTTTGTTTTTCTTCGACCACAGTTTATAGCACTTGAACTTTTATAATGATATGTTACTACTGCAATATAGTGCATGTAAAAGCTAGATTAAAAGCTCTAAGTCACATGATAAAAAGTGAAGATAGACTTGTTCTCTGATCAAAATTTCTTAATACATGAATGTGATTGATTGAGCACAACAAGTGAGGGAAAGCACTGACAATTTTTGTTATTTTACCATCCAATGTTTTGGTGTGTTTTTTCTTCTTCTTTTTTTAATGCAAAGCTTTTGATATATCATTTTGCTATGACCAGGGCTGTGTGAATATGATGGGGGTGAGGGGAATGATCTAAAAGAACAAATGTACATGTGTTATTAAACTAATAAATAATGCAAGTACCTCACATGATATGGGGCAACTGCTCAAATATTGAAGTTTAATCCTTTATTAATCCTATCTGTTTACAAAGTTTTGTTTTTCTTAAACTATAACTATTTTATGATATGGTAAACTGTAAGAAATTAGAAGAATTTTAAATCTCGGGAATGACATCCGTAATTTGAACACACTTAGCTGTTCCTGATATGCTTGTTATATGTCACAATAGTCACCTTTAAGATGTTTCAAAGTTACCTATAATAGATAGAGGCTGCTGTCACTATAATTTAAATTATGATTGCATTATACCTCTACATGCACCTACTATCAAACCTTAACCCAAGGGAGAGAACTAAACTAACCGAACTCAAAGATTAAAGTTTTTAGAGTGTAATTCTTGATAGACTATTAGATCTTATCTATCATATATCCTGACATTTATTCTCCCTTCCAGGAACTACAGATACTTAAACTTAGATAACATCAGTTGTTAAACTCTTAACTACTGCAACTATTATTTTCATGAGTTAATGTGAAGTAAACATACTCTGTTCTATTTTGGCAACATATTCAACTAGGAGATGAGTGGATCTTAAGTAGGGTACAGGGTGATGTATCTTAGAATAGATATACTGATGTATTATAGTTTTAGACAGGTTGGGAAGTTTGTTTGGGTAAACTTAAACTTTACAAGCTTTATTTCAACTTTAACAGAATCTCAAGATTACACTATCCTATGGTCTTTTACCTCCAAACCCTTCTGGAAATGGGAGCTAAGTGGATAGGCACAGGTTTAGTTCAGGAAGGGTTATATGCTGGTAAGTTAGACTATAATTTTGAAAATAATAGAAGACGGAAAATCTGGGAACTTAATTATCAAAACCCCTTTGCGATAAAAAATGAAATGGTAGTCAAGTTTGTGATAAGAAGCTGGTTATATCTATGGCGTCAGATCAACAACATAGGTTATCCTAATAAGAAAGGCTGGTATGCACGCATACTATAAATATAAAACAAGAATAGAATGCAGATCCCAACCATAGACCCAGAGACAAAAAGCTTAGTGCCGAGACCACATCAAAATAAGTTAAATATGAGCAGCTAATTCATGTAATGTGAGGGGCTTGCAAGATAAGAAAAAGAGGAAACTACTGATACATTTAACATTTCATTCAAAAGATAATATATTTTTCTTGCAAGAAACCCATTTAATAGAAGATGACTGGAAGGGGGACACAAATAGAAAGTGGGTCAAAACCATCATTGCTTCTGGAGATAGCTCAAACTCCAAAGGAGTTGCCATCATAGTCAATAAATCATTCCCAGACCCTATAATTGACTTTAAGTCCGATATAAACGACAGATGGTGTTACTTCACAACATTAAATCCCAAACTATCGAAGCCAGTTTTATTTCTTAACATATATGGCCCATGCTCAAAACAACAAAACTTTATCTCTGAAATTCACAATCTAGTAAGCAAATTCGCAGATCATTGTTTCATAATAGGGGGGACTGGAACACAGTGGTAAATCCTCACATTGATCTTTCGAATAAATCAAACAAGCTCAATCACCAATCATCTCTAGCCTTAATAGACCTGATATCAGACTTCTTCCTACTAGACCCTATCTCTTTTGGAGAAAACTCACAGAAAGATATTTATTATACCTACTACTCTAAATGTTATAACTCGTGGGCCAGACTAGACTTGTTCTTAATCTCTGAGGAATTTGCAAGAGGGAAACTAAGATACTCTAGTGAACCTAGATATTTATCAGACTATTCAAAAATTATGATAGACATTAACTGGACTGACCCATTCCCTATATCGACACCGAACCTGCAATTGGTCCCTAAATAATAACATTCTTCTTAAATCTGAGGTTATTAAAAACATCACGGACATTCTAGTAGAGCTAGATACTAACCTAAACAATACTGATATCCCCCCAATATTCAATGGGCGGTATGTAAAGCAACAATCAGAGGTTTCCTGATTCAAAAGGCATCTTATTTCCAGAAAATGAGGAAACAAAAGGAGACCCACCTAATTAAGGAACTTAAACACCTGGAAAGAAAATTACAAATAACCCACGATCATGACTTTGAAAAGCAAATAAGCAAATTACAAAAAGAATTGTTTGACTTGCACCAACAAAATAACTCAATACAAGAATTAAAATATATAGCCAAATACTATGAAGGGGCACAAGTCCCATCTAGAATGCTTGCAAGAATAATAGATAATAAGCAAGAAGCTTCTAGAATAACTCTTTTACAATATCAGGATAGAACATTCAAAACAGATGAACAAATTATAGAAATATTTAAGGAAATATATATGGAAATCTATAATATGAACACTCAGCAAGTCTCTAAGTCTGAAGCAAATAACTTTTTAAAAAAATCTTGAATTCCCCCAAAATTACAACTACCCCACCATAGTACCACCACAGCCCTTCTATCCTTCTCTCAGGCAATAAATCAAATCCGTAATAATAATACATCCTCCTCTGCTGTCTTTCTTGACCTATCTAAGGCATTTGATATGGTAAACCACCAGCTACTCATTCAAACACTAAAACCTCTTGCCATAGACAGCCTAGCAATAAACTGGTTTCAGTCCTACCTAAGTGGCAGACAACAAGCTGTGCTATGGAAGGATAGCCTTTCTTCCCTACTGCCAGTCACCCTTGGAGTTCCTCAAGGGTCTATACTAGGACCTCTCCTATTTTCCATCTTCATTAATGATCTTTATACAGTCATTCCCAAAGTAACCTGCGTTCAGTATGCAGATGACTCTACCCTAATCTGTTCTGCCACCTCCCCATTAGACCTGCAGACCTTAACCCAAAATATTTTCAATGTAGTAGAAAACTGGCTGACTGACAGGGGTCTTCTACTGAATCCAAGTAAACAAAACTGCTACTCTTTACCCCCACCCGGAAAGCTACACTCCCATCATTTACCATAACATCTAATAATGGCACAATAATTTCCCAAGAAAGTAATACAAAACTATTAGGTGTAATTGTTAACAATAACTTTAAGTTTGACACTCACATCGACAAAACCATTAAAACAGTCAACAAAAAGCTAGGATCTCTACATAGAATTAAGGCATTTCTAACCCCAACTGCTAGGACAGTTATTGTCCAAACACATTTACTTTCAACCCTTCTTTATGCCTCCCCAATCTATACAAACCTGAGTAAATCTGACCTCAATAAACTCAATAGCTGCTACAACACCATAGCCGGATTTACCACAGGTTCAGCATATAGAACCCACCACTGTATTAACATACAATCTCTAAACTGGCTAGAGTTTCCCTCTCATATCCAGTATAATCAATTAATAATAGCCCACAAAGTCCTCTATCAGCCCGAAAGCACACCCATACTCAAAAACATAATTACCCTTACAGTAACCTAAAAACTCTTCGGTCTTCTGACAAAATACTGGCACAAACTGTTAAATCTAAAAATTCAGCAGGTGACTCATTGTTTTGCAACTCTGCTGGAACAATCTGGAATCGGCTCCCTGCCGAACTTACAGCAAACCAGACTATTAACCAATTTAAAACATCTCTCAAAAAATTCCTAAAAAGTCACTGGCTGTGCCCCTGTACCAACCCTGACTAACCAGCTTACCACTCTCTTCACTACCTGTGCTATCTGTAAAATAGTCAATGTTTCAGACTTAGTTTCATTCTCATATGTATTGTACTAGTGAATGACATGCTACCTTTTTAAGCCTTGTACCACTAAAAATGTCTAAGTTTGAACAAGAAAACTACAATGTTAAGTTTAAGTATGCATGTATTCCACATATGCATATAATCCTATAATTCTGTACTGGTATCTATATGTGACTGTATAAAACTGCTACTGTTTAACTCTTATGTAACTATCCACATGTGGAGCTTTTCTCCCTGGGCCGCTGCTGAAAATGGACCTGTGTCCAGTCGGACTATCCCGGTTAACAAATGTAAAATAAAAATAAAATAAATTTTATCAGACCCATTTAAACAAAAAGAAATAATTGAGGTAATTAATAACTTAAAGTCAGGCAAAGCACCAGGCCCTGATGGATTTACATTAGAATTTTATAACACATTTAATCTGAAGATTTCCTCGATACTTTTAAGGGTATTTAACAACATTAGAACAAATGGGATAAATGATCCCCACTTAAATAGTTCCAAAACAATACTGATTCCAAAAAGTAAACTTGACAGAGCCAATCCCCATAACCATAGACCTATTGCCCTGATGAATGTAGATATCAAAATACTAGCCTCTCTACTTGCAGAAATATTAAAAAAGGTCATTCCCTCTATCATTTCTCAAGAACAATCTGGATTCATGGCTAACAGGCACACATGGGATAATACACTAATCTTAGACTCTATGATCCAACTGACTACGAAAGAGAAAAGTCCTAGATATACTTTAGTCCTAGATGCATGTAAAGCTTTCGACAAGGTAAGTTGGAATTTTTTATTTACAACCCTATCCTGTTTTGATATTCCAAAAGACTTCATTAGCCTTATAGAAACCTTATATAACCATTTGCATACAAATTTATATGTAAACAGAACTCTGTCAAGTCCAATTAAAATAACCAAAGGAACAAGACAGGGTTGTCCACTCTCACCACTTTTATTTAACTTTTACATTGAACTCTTCTTCCTTTACATATCACGGAGATACCTTCCACTCAATCCCAAAAATATTTAACTCCAAAATAACTCTGTCTGCATTTGCGGATGACTTAATTATTTACTTCAAACACCCTGTTACAGATCTTGGAAAAATTGGGACATCAATAAATAAATATGCACAAATCTCTATCACATCAACCAAAAAAAAATCACATATATTCCCAGTCAATCCTTCAAGCCATAAAGAAGGCCTATTTACAGACTCCCCTTTCAAAACAATTTATTCCATTAAATATCTTGGGATAAACTATGAACATAATCATTTACCTATGTTTCAAAATAATGTACTTAAAACATGGAAAAATATCACGCAAGAGCTTGACAGATGTAAATTACTAAAACTATCTATCATATCGAAAGCGGCAATCATTAAAACGAATGTCTTACCAAAATTGTTATATCACTTTAATGCTGCAATGCTGGGGATACCAAACCACTTTTTTTTCATAAAATCAATAAGGATCTCGCCAGATTCATATGGTATCCTAAATCAGTTTGAATTAAATATTCAAAATGAATGTGCCCCAAGGAAAAAGAGGGTCCAGATCTTCTATATCTACTGCTTTACTATAAAATTACTAATGCGCTCAAACTTACATTAATATCTAATTTTTTCAAAACATAGTGAACATTGGTCACCATTGTGGCTAAAAATCTGGCACCAATATATACTTTACTGTAGAGTCAACCCTAAAGCCATACCTTTCATTACTCCAAATAATATTAGGAACCTTAGCCTAAATTGTAACTTAATAGCCAGTGTAAAGACCTTTCAGGAAGGGCTGAAAACCTTAAAACTTGACAAGGCCTTACTCCTTCTTCAGCCCCTCCATTTGAATCCAAATAACAAACTAAATAATAAGATGTTAAATCTACTGGAATACTCATTAATCAAGGATTGCACAGTTTGGGACATATACAAACATTGCGATAAAACACTACAAGACCTATGAGAAGCTTTAAAAGTTAACAATAAATATATGATTATCTTAAGACAGGTTAGGGAGATGTTTCCAGCAATAATTGGGGAATCATTTGTTAACGGGAAAGATCTGATAAGGTTCTCAGAAATTTTTGAATCCCTTGCAAGCAAAAAGAAAACAATCTCAAATGCATACAAACTTGTTAGATCTTTCATTTATGAGGACACATTACTATTCTCTAACTACTGGGATAATAGGGGAATTATATTTTTAAAAGAGCAGAAACTTAGAGCTATCAATTCCACCATCAATAATTCCCCTTTTAAAAAATGAATAGGTACAAAATTGATGATTAATAACAACGTGTATTACACACCTATGATTCTAAATAAATTTAACCTCAAAACTTCTCCGGCGTGTAAATGTTGTCCTTACCCACAGGCAGATCTCCTGCATGTTCTATGGTTTGATAAGTACTCACGGAACCTATGGAACTCGCTTAAGGTACGACTAGAAAAGATGGGGTATCACAAATCAACTCTATGTTGGGAACTAGCAATTCTTCATATCACAGACCTAAAACTCACCAAGCTACAAATGCATACTTTAATCACTATATGCTCACTTATTAAATTATACATAACCAAAACTGGTTAGACCGCACCAAGCTATCCTGGAGGTGTTTCCGAGCTATGGCTACAACCTACATATCATCTAAAAAAACAGTTATAATTAATCCTAAGAAACATATCTACTACCAGAATCTGTGGAATCTACTTTTTAAAAAGATTCTACTTATTTGATAGTTTAATTCTACATCAAACAAATTCCGGCTACTGGAAACTGACTACTGTATATGGACCTTTTTCGTGACATTAACACGGAATTAACAAGTGAACAGTATATATTTTTATTCTTTTCATGCTTAGATCCTAGAATTATATATTGTGAATGGTTTATTTGTTTATCCCTCAATTTCTCAAGTTTAACTTAGCAGCATTATTGTATATAATGTACATAGTTGGTAATTAGTCTGTACTGAAAAGAATTTGGTTTTTATAATACTTGAAAACCTGATGCATTCAGCAATATGTCTAAAATCATGTAAATCTACATCTACTGTGAATGCTTGATGCACAAGTCAATAAAAAGTTATTTTATAAAAGTGTTCAATTGCATCTTTTCTGTTGCATTTATTACTGCTTGTTTATAGCCTGTTTAAATTGTAACTGTTATTCTAAGCCTCTTAGTTTTGGTTTAAGCACTTGGGCTTTAGGCCTACCCCTTAGCTCTCCCTGGCCTTTCTCCCTCAGATTCTAACAAATATAGATGGATGATTTCCTACAGTTTCTCCTTCCAATCTGGTTGATATGGATATAGTGAGACAGTGTAACAACTACCTCATGTACATGGACAACCATCTACTACTATCACCTAGGAACATAATTTGTGAGAGATGCAATTACATTTGGAACCTAGAGTCTATGCTCTGCCCCTCACAAGCCAGTATATCTGGCACGGAGAAGGATGTCAACACAATTGCTATACCTCAAACACCACCCACACCTACACAACACATGCCCACATACGTGGAGCTCCTCAACAAAAACATACCCAAACAAAAGAGACCTCTGAGGCAAAAGCACACATGATCTCCACAGCCCTCCACACCATATACCATGCATAGGTCACACACCTGTGTCTCATGGCCACTAAGGCTTAACCATAAACCCAACATATTAGTCATAAGAGACTCCATTGTGAGATACACAGATGTGCCTCTTATCAGGCTGGATAAGGAGAAAGTCACAGTTTGTTGTCTGTCAGAGGCCAGAATCTGCCATATCATATATGCACTCAAGTCTCTCAACAACAGGTACAGTTATGACTCTGTCATAGTCCATGTTGGCGTGAATGACTTGAGACATACCTCCCTGGGCTATATGAAGAGAGACATGACTGAACTCACTGAATATGTGTCGCAGGCAGGTATGTCCCTAGCCTTAGGCAGCATTCTACCATCACCCAGAATCATGCCTCAATACAAACAGAAAATGACTGACTTTAACAAATGGCTTAGTTTCTGGGGTCATTCCAGGGAGATCCAGAGCAGACAGCCTGGGAAGATATGATTGAGAGACCAAGATGCTTTGCCAGAGATGGCCTGCATCTATCTCACTTGGGCTTCAGGCTTCTGGCAAAGGTTCTTGCCTCCCCCATAGTGCCTTTTTTAGGAAAAGTGAAGAGGTTAAAACTACCACCATATAAATTTCAACAAAATGTGAATTAAAGGTCATGCTGCTAAATGCTAGGAGTCTAAACATGAAACTGCACTCATTGCAAGCATTCTTAACCCTGGAAAATGCTAACATCTGCACAGTCACAGAAGCCTGGTTCAAAGCTGCAGAGACCATTCCAGCCTTACCTGGTTACCAGTGGCAGCTGGTGACTTCAAATTAAAAGGGGGCTGCAGAAGACAACTGAATGGGTGGAGCCAATGGGAAAGGGTGGAGCTATACTCAAAACCACAACAAGTGGAACTTTAAATACGCTATCCTAGGTGCCAAACTGTCATTTTCGAGAGTCCAATCAAGACAAAATGAAGTGAAGAAAAAAATATTTCAATGCATTGGCTACATGACAGCTTATTCAATATCTAGATGGGAACACACAGGTTGTGAGACATGAAAAAATAAATTACTTTTTAAATACATTACTGGAATGCCAGTCAAAATCAAGTATAAAAAAACAAGCAGCACTCAAGTCAAACCACTTCTCCTTTCAGTGCAGTTCCAATTATAATTTATATTCAGCTTTATAAAATTGCCAAGTAACATGCTGAAAGTAGCAATCTGGGATACCCCCACTTGGAAAAATGTTTCTTCTCCAAAAAAGACTTGCTGCCTGACAATAACTATCTACTTGTTTCATGGAGAAGACATAATCAAAGTAAAAAATGAACAGCAAACAAGAAACAAGCTCAAGATAAATTGCTTAAAGGATTACTGCACAGGTTATGGACCACACATGATAGAATAGCATTCTGTTTAGCTTACGGGTAAAGCCTGCAATGATGATGGCAAGTCTCCAACAAAGGTAATGAGCTTCTGAAAATACTGTAATCCTGTCCTTTATTACAAATACTGTCATATGCATTTCAATACCCAAGGCTTATACATTATCTAGTTATGTAAATATGCTCTGCATGGCAACAACAAAAAAGGCTTTCAATATTGTTAATTCTTTAACAGTATGCTTATTAAAACTTACTTGCATCTTACGATCTCCGAAAAGCTTACCTGATGGTCATTAAAGCATTGCTACTTAAACACAGAGCAACAGGGCACTGCGACAGCATGCATTTTCTGAATAATAAGACGCATAAATCAACAGTATAAAAATATGACAGAAAACCAGAACATTCTGCAAAATGAAGGACAGATGAGAAGCCACTGCCGTACTTGTGTCCCCCTTGGATGAGGGGGGGGGGATACTCTGCACACTTACACTGCATAACTGCTTCTTGCTTTGCTTGGACACATCGAGTCACTATATGTGGGAGTGGGGAGCAACAAATATGTCACAATTTGAAATGTCTCTGACTGACGGTGATGGCTCTGACACTAATACCTCTCAACCTCAGAGCAAGAAATCTGAACAAAGCCATACATAGAAGTGGGACACAGGCCCAAAAATAAGGACAAATTTTAAATATTGCTCTTATAAACTTAGAAAGATAATAGAATAGTAGTAGGTCTTGCATTAGTATGAATTTTCTGAAGGGTATGAAATCTGAAACTCAAATGTCTGTCATTATTTTCTAACTTCAGTCTTTAATGATTTGCCACTAATTCACAAGAAAACCAGAATTTTATGAAAAACTGACCAAAAATGTGATGCAAAAATATAAAATTGCCACACAATACACCTGGGAACCTGTCAAAGAAGGGACACCTTTTTAATATTAGTACTGTTAACTTGAGCAGCTGACAAAATTAGAGAATCTACATGCATTTCCTAAACAAAAGTAATCTATAACTCTGATTATTACAGTTATTTATAATTATAAACCCTCCACATTTTCTTCCCAAATTGCTGTTTTGCGGAGGGATTATTAGGGGGAGAGCAACATTATGAGCCAAAATTGGGAATAGTTGAGAGGTTTGGATATTACTAATTCTATAAAGCGATGTATTTGCACGTACCTCTCAGCCTCTTAATGCAGGAAATCTAAACAAGTTCAAATATATTGGGGCAACATACAAAGAGTACTAAAAATTGCTCTTGTATAAACTTAAGACAGTTGATAGAATAACAGGTCTTGCTTTAGCATGCATTTTTCTAAAGGTTACGACGTCTGAAACTTAATGTCTGTCATTATTTAGTGACTTCATTGCTAAATGATTTGCCAAAAAAACACAAATTATATGAGGAATAGAACAGAACAAATATGAGGCAAAAATCTGTACTAAGATGGGAGGACATGCAGACTCCACACAGATAGCACTCCAGCCAAGAATCAAACCAGAGAGGCTGTAACTGTCAGGCAACAATGCTACTCCTGCACCACTGACTGCACCACTGACTGACTGTGTAACAAAATTACAGAAACCACAGATTTTATGAGGAACAGAACAGAACAAATATGAGGCAAAAATCTACAAATTTTTTACAAATGTTGGTGGGTAGGGAATTCAGGCCCTTGCCACCTGCATACAAAGTACAGGGTTGAAGTCTGAGGAATTCCCTACTCACCACCATGTGTTCTCTCTAGCCAGCAGTATATAGCAACTGGGGCATTACACACACACACACACACACACACACACACACACACACACACACACACACACACACACACACACACACTACAAGTTCACCTATTTGCATGTTTTGGAAATGTGGAAGGAAACCAGAGACCACAGGAAAAACCCACACATACTCAGAAAGGAGATGCAGACTCTAGAAAGTTAAGAATCAAACAAGAGAACCAACTGCTGTGAGACTGCAACACCAATTGCAAGCCTAATTAGGCAAACATTATTTATATAATTAAGTTCAAGAGCAAAATCTGAAGATATGAAAGAGTTTAAAATGTATTTATTCATGATCAAGCATGCAAAATTCTGCCAATTTTTAATACAACTGTCTGTCTTTAGATATGGTACTGCAGCTTGGCACAAAGCCAGCATCATTTGAATACTTTCCTTTGTTAGCAAATTATGTTGCTGTTGTTTATCTTGGGGGGGGGGGTCACGCCACCATATGTCAGTCACATCGAATTGGGTTACAATAAATTATATAAGCAACATAAAAAGCAGCCAATGACAATGATAAAATATTATAATGCGCAAAATGCGGCATCAGTTGTACAATAAAAAATGTCTGTTTCTATAGATATTTGATGAAACTCACTCTAGAAAAAGATCTACAGTTTTGTAGAACGCAACTCATGTATGCAATTGAACAGTCAGTGATGGCAGACTGATAAGGAAAGTAAACATGGCCTAGTGTTCACCAAAACATATATAAATAGATCCTTTAAGGAAATAATATATGTAATCTTTAGGTATGAAGAAAAATGTCAATGTGACTCATGGCTGAATCTTTTAAACTCTTCAGTGGAACTTCTTTCAAAAAAGTTTTATGAAGGGATAGTCTGCTATTATAAGGTGGTAATAACAGATAAAACTGAATGAATCATAATTTCACAGAAAATATTGTAGATGATCCCAAGAACATTCATAAGTAAGCATTTTGGTTGGTCAATCTACATATCATTGCATTCACCCAGTAGCAAGGTATACTACAGGGCAGTATTTCCATTTCTTCACTAAAGTTTAATAACCATATGCTGTCCTTTTTTGGGCACTTCAGTGACTCAAGGCTGAAGTGTGTACCACTGCTCCCTTCAGTTTGAAAGTAGTACCCAGTGAGCACAGACCATGGGTACTGTGATTACCATTTGTACCTAGAAAAGCAGCACAGAGAAAACATTGCTGGCTCTATGTCACGGTAAAAGAAATTCATACAACAGTACTTTTTTTGTGAATGAATACATTGAAACACAACTGTTTAAATCTATTTTATCTTGGACTGAGGACTGTCCGACTGGATGCTTAATATCAAACTGTTATGCAGAGTCTTCGTTTTGTTGTTGCAGCAAAAAAAAAAAAAAAAAACAGCCAATTCCAGCACCTACCTCAGTTTATGTATCTAATTTAATCTAATCTAATTTAATCTAATCTCTCTTCCTCTTCTTTTCCTTTCTGCTCATTCTGACTGCAGTGCAAGCCCTTAGCCAAGCCAAAAACAACAACACCGGTATAATCCACCGAATCCAACAGTCCTAAACTCCCGAGTCCCAATGCAGCCTCTAAATAAGACAAGTACAGTACTACTGCGCTAGTGCTACTGATTGTTTCTCGCTCTCTTTTTTGAGAAGAGAGGGGGAACCAATCATTAGCAATCCAGCCATCCATGTCACGTACGTGCCTGCAGACGTGGCAGTCTGACCCCCCCCCTTCTAATTTACGATGTGGTTAAATTGCATAGACTTCTGGGCATAACACTGATGCTTTTTTTTTATCTGGACTGCCATTTACAGCAGTCAGATAGTTGGAGATAGATAGGAAGTATGTTCCTTGTTAAGAAATAAAAAAAAAAACCCGGAACTCGACAAGCATGCGCAGTTCGAGTTCCGGGAGTTTGTGGACATTTCGTATCGTATTGTGTTCGTTCTTTACTTTGATACGAAATAAATGGGAAATATTATATTTTTTTATGGTAAATGAAATGTCAACTTTTTTCTGGGAGGGCTGCAGTTCTGCAGTCCGATAGCATGAGCCACCACTGCTGGTTACTCATCCTATCATACATTCAGATCCCAACCTGTGGGCAGTAAAGCCAAAGGAGGTGGAGTTTCAATATATATTAAAGACATACACACCTCCAGGCTGGTCAAACAGTATGACGCACAGAAGACACTCCAGGTGCAGTTAACCATTGACAAGACCCCTATACAAATCATAGCTAGCTACCGACCCCCAAATCTGACTCAAGATGCCCAGTCCACCTAGCTAGACCTCTTTGAATCTATCAAGATTCAACCCTTTACCCTGATCCTGGGAGGCTTTAACTACCCAAACACAGACTGGAAGAATTATTCATGCCAGAACACAAATGCCCAGAGATTCCTCAATTTTGTCAATGCAAATGCTTTGGAACAGTTAGTTGATATCCCCCCCCCCCAAGAGGTGATAATATCTTGGACTTGGTATTAATGAACATGAGTAACCACTCCAGCATCCCTGCAGAATAATCATCCCTGGTAAGATAAGACCATTAAGTGGTCACTTTTGAGGTAATTCTCTCCCCTGACCCCCTCTAGCTAGGGTCAAACAAAAAAACTTCTCCAAAGCTGATTACAGCCTCATGAGGGATAGTATAAACAGCTTCACAGCCTGCTCCCCCATGGCAGCAGTGTCCAAAGCTATACCAAAGCACTATACGAGAATTTATATATTATGCATAGAATCAGGAATACCCAGCAGGAGTAAATCATCCTCCACAAGGAAGAGTAAACCTGTCTGGTGGACATCTGCTATAAATAAACTCTATAACAAAAGGAAAGAATTGTTGTCCAGAACCAAGAAGGAGCAGGTGCCCTGTTGGAAGCAATCTCCCCTTAGCCTGAGCAAGCAAATAAGAGCACTAGTGAAATTCTCCAAAGCAAACTTTGAGCCTAAGTTGGCCACATCTACTAGAGACAATCATAAGGCCTTCTTCACATATGTCCACAATCTCAAAGAAAGTACCTAGATCTGTTCAGAACTGGTGGTCAAGGACACCACATGTACAAATGCCGTGGATATAGCAAACATGCTGACTGACAGATTCAGTGAAAACTTCACCCCTCTGCCCCCCCCCCCCATCAGTAAATCAGGACATTCCCAGTACCTGCCCCCTTTCCCTTATATCTAGGGGAACAGGTCACACTGGCCTTTCAAAGGCAAAAAATACAACCTCCATGGAACCCGATAACATCCCAGGCTGCATCCAACATGAACTCAGGCAGAAAGTTGCAGCACCATTAAGCACCCTATTCAACCAAAACCTGAGTACCGGTTTCATCCCAGCTGAGTGGAGGACAGCCACTGTCATCCCTTTGCACAAAGGTGGAGATTTCACTGATCCAGGAAATTATAGACCCACCAGTCTAACTAGCCTGCTCTTCAAGGCCATGGAATGGATTATCATGGACCCCATTAACAAGGACATTGGCAACCTCCAAACACTCGATCCCACACAGTTTGGCTTCATCAAGGGGAGGTCGTGTTTGTTAAATTTGGTTGACTTCTTTGAGACAATCACCAAAGCCATAGACAAGGGGAAGACGGTCCACACCGCATAACTTGACCTGGCCAAAGCCTTCGATACTATTCCCTACTCAGGCATAATAGATAAACTCTCTCAACTAGGTATCAATCTGTATGTTACCAGATGGGTAGCTAACTGGCTCACTGATAGAACCCACCTATTCAAAATAGGGGAAACCACCTCAAGCAGTAGACCCATAATGAGTGGCATACCCCAGGGTTCGATTATTTGGGATATACTTTTCTGAGGTGCAGGCCAAAACCCGTGGGCTATGGCTGACCAAATTTGTAGATGACTGCAAGCTGGGTGCTGTCTTCAATAACCCTAGTGATGTGGATATCCTCCAAGAGGGTGTCAACCAAACTAATGACTGGTGCCAGAAACATGGCCTCAAGCTGAATACCAAAAAATGGATCATTATCCCCTTTGGGGAGACTGACATCCCCACAAATTATCACATTAATAACAATGTCCTAAGTATGCAATCAGTTGTGAGGGATTTCGGCACCCAGGTTGATAGCAACCTGACTTTTGACCACCATGTTGCTTCCATTGTATGGAAAGCTTTCTACATGTCCCACCTCATAAGTAAGGGTATCTCATCCAGGGACAAGGAGATCATAACATCCCTGTAGTCTTCCCTTATAAGCCCCATTATTGAGTACAACTCCCCGTTCGGCATATACCTCATAAACCACATGCAGCTGGAGATACCACAGGGGTTCCTCACCAGGAGAACCCAGGACCTTAAAAATCTAGCATACACAGATAGGCTAGGCTAAAAGCCCTGTCCCTCTACTCAGTTTCATACAGACTCCTCCCAGATGACCTCAGTCTGGCATACAAGGCAATCTCAGACCCCGCCTTGATGGGACTGCTGTATATCTGCAAGTCCAGCTCCACTCGAGTAACCCTCACGAGCACCCTCAACCTAGTCTGTGGCATCAATAGGACTTGTTGGTGGGACAGATTTGTGTCCTAGAGACTCCACCATGTGTGGAATAGATTCCCTCTCCAGATCAAGCAGAGTACCTCTTTTAAGTGCATCCTGGATAACTGGATGGGAAACAGAAAATACATCCCCTGGGATTCCACCGGTGTCCCTGCTAGACAGGGGCATCAGGTGCTGACTTGTCTAAACATGGGCTAAATTCTTGGCTAGGCTTGTAAGGGCTTTAGGGGTAATAACCTAGTAACTTACTATGATCCTATGATCCTAAGAAATAACAGCTATCAACACATAACTAAAAACGCGTTTATATTACGCTGTCAAAAACTCAAACTGTCGACAGCATAATAATCAACACAAAAATGTCAAAACCCCCGAACATCGAATACACACAAAAAAAAAAAAAACACCCAAACACAACACAAATTGCTGTATGCAGGGGTGCAAGCCCCCCTGCACCTCTCACACCCTCCGCTACTCAAATATACCAACTCCAAGATCGCACTACATTGCAGTAAAAGGAAATATCCCCTTACGGAGATTTCCATTTACAAGCGTGCTGACTTTCGCTTTTGACATTTTGGTGCTGACAATATCAGCTTCGATATTGTCGGCCTTTGACAGGGTGAAGTAGACCCCTAAAAACATATATATATATATATATATATATATATATATATATATGTGTGTGTGTGTGTGTGTGTGTGTGTAATCAATTGGACAGGCATTACTTTTTAAATTAAATAAACATGTCTGTGTAATTTTTTAGGGGAAATGATGTAATGAAGTTGTATGCAATTTTTTTATTCCAACTTATCACCATGCAGTAGGTGATACTGTAGGACTATAACAGAAAGCTAGGAAGTGTGCAGTTATCTGCGGCCTAGGTACTATAGGCATCTATAATGCCTGAGGACAGTGTCTTTGTGAAATTATGTAGTTATATGTTGTAAAACATATGTACATCTGCAAACAACATAATTGTGGATTTTGTACACATTATTAAAGAAACTAACAACATGAGAATTAAGCCCATAGGACAGTATTTACCAAGTCCTCTTTATTATCCTCATGAGCTAATTGTCAGAGTAACTACTAAATAGTTGTAAAAACATATGTCTGGTATATATGGGACAGAGAAATATCTGTAAAGTCTGTAGCAATGCTCAAGTATGCGTAGAATACTGATACCTACTGTAGGGATCCTCCTTCAATGCTCCTCTATGTCCCTCTGCTGCAGGTCATCATAGCGGTGATGAACCTGTAACCTAGTGTGGAAGATCCCCATCCTTCGTCAATGCTCCCTCACAATCCAGTTCCACATGTCAATCATGGTGAAGTTCCTGGGTCTAGCCCTCATCCACTGCTCCAATCTGGCATACACAGTCAACATCTGGGTCATCTCTGTGTCAGTTCAGTTGGGCGCATTGACATGTTTCAGCCACATCAAAGTAGCTATCATGAGCTTCAAGGTGCAGTAGCCTGGAAAATACAAGCACAGAGAAATGTTCACTAAGGTAACACATACTTCCCAGTTAGCAATGGTCTGATCAGTAAATGTATTAAAATCAATATTTGAAAGTGACATTGCTGTCATTTTATCAGATCCTTGGAAGATAGTGGGCATGTGCCACACATGGCACCATTTATCAATACCTACTGAGTGTTTATGCAGGTGATTTGGTGCATGAAGCCAATTTACATGGATATGAGCAAACAGAATTCCAAAAACATGAATATTAATGAACTTCATTAATTATGCATGGTGCAAATGACACTTAAAGGTGGGTGCATGCAAGTTGCACTTTGATTCTTTGAACTGGAGTGAGAGATGCATTGGCAATTAGTAGCATTTCTGTTTTGGTGATTAGTAAATCTCTTAAAGTTGGTCATTTCAAAAGTTAAATGTTTAAATTAATTTTTACTCAAAATGTTATTTTTAACAGAAGTTGTTATAAGTTACTGGAGTAATGTTGTCCTGAACTTTATACATACATGTGTTATTCTTTTAAATATGTTATTAAAGTCCCATATGCACTTGTACAGACAGGCTTCCACTGCAAATGTTAACAGTATATGAAGGCTGATTTACGTATCATCCTCAGTTCTTAGTGGTAATTCCTTGCACTCTGTGGTGTAACTACGGAAACCTACAGATGCTGACATTATCCTCATCTAGCATGTGATGTTTATATTATGGATATTTCATAATTCATGTCCTCTAACAAAACTGTTATAAAATGTGCTGTTGCTGTTAACAAAATTATTATCAGTGCTGTCTCAATGTACAAAGGATCCATACTGTCTGTGGCTTGGCTACGGATCCTGAGGTTTGCCCACACTTTCTGTAAATTCTTCAAATTATTTGTTATAGTATTTGAATATGACATGCAAGCAGACTCATGTGGCATGATGTCATTATGTTTGAAACTCCATGCAATATATATGTATTGACAGAGATTCTAATCCCACTCACAAAGTGTAAAGATATTGTAAGTTATGTTGATTTTGCCAATGCTATGTATGAAGTCATTGCTGTTTCTTTTAATATGGCACATTAACATTTATCACACACATACAGACATTTTCATTGCACAGGAATGCATAGTGTTTATGTTGGCATATGATGTTCACAGAATGAAATGCATATATGGGCTCAAACACGAATATTATTGTGTGCATATCACTGTCTTTCAGATGGCCAACCATCCTAGGGGTGACAACTTCCCCACCCAAGAAAATTACATCATTGTTATTGCTCTCCACCAAAATGGAAGGAGACTACTAGACCATTCTGTTTGGAGAAATGAAATCTGGACGGACCTCACCAACATGGTCAATGCAGTCGGAAGCCTGTAGATGATGCTGCTGGGGCATGATACTTCATGCAGGCAACAGAGTGACATATTATGAGAGATCAAGGGATACCACTGTTGGTGGACCACCACTGACCCCCCCCATGACATCACAATATTTCTGGCCTCACTGCATGCAGCAAGAGGGCACTCATGCATCCCTGATGGTGGGATTGAAGCTTGAGTTCCGGGATGAACATCTACTGTATATCTTGATTTTGTTTAAGGTCTGTGCATTGAGACAATCACTGCACATTGCTGTAGCATGCATATTCATGTATTGCTGTTTTTGATATACAGCAGCAGAGTTGAATCATGCACACACATCCACACAGGGAGAAGATGATGAATGTAAGTCCAGTGACATGTATTGCTACAACTGTGTTACAGATGGAGCAGTCCAAATAACATTTATAATGCTGTTTGAATTAATATTCACAGTTCCATCTGCTTTTGGACTAAACTAGGGATTGGCATGAGAGTGTGTCTGTACTGTTACTGTGAACACTGCCTTGTTAGTGCCTCAACCTCAGTTCATGGCATGGGTCTATATTACCTGATTGAAAGACGTTTTCATCAAACGCCTTTTCATCGACACATAAACTGTTAACTCCCAAAACTCCAAATGGCCACTTTAGTGAATTTTTTTCCCAGGGGAAAAAAATCACTTGGCCAACCAAACACCAAACAAATTCTCTCAGACCCCCTGATGTGGGGAGCTTTGCCCCCCACACTCCTCCTAACTAAAGGAACCAACTCAGAGATTGCACTACAGTGGAGAAAAGGGCAAATTCCCAACAACGGCCAAGCATTTTTTTTTCCCCTGGGAAAAAATTCTCTGAAGTAGCCATTTGGAGTTTTGGGACTTCGCTGTTTATGTGTTGATGAAAAGGCATTTGATGAAAACACCTTTCGACAAGGTAATATATACCACATGGCACTGCTGTTTACTGTTATATTTTTGTTTCCCTAACATTGTACACTACAGGTGCAACCACTGGAGTAGCAAGCCATGCATTTTCAAGTACAGACAGACCAGATGTGTTATAGCAAAATTGTAATAGCTTTCAACAATGTGTTGCACACGATACCTGTAATTCTTGTCAATGTTTGTCAATATAGGCCCATCTGGTGTACAGTTATTTTTAGCCCATATTACTGTGCTGTATACATGATGCTGTCAGTATTCTTTTTTCTAAATACATGGCTGTGCTGTTTTTTTCTTTACTTTCCTACTGCAGGATCCATAGCACACCCTGCAGCCTCTCCTCAGCAGGAATCTGTCAGTGATATGCTATTAAGTATGTTTCATACCTGTTCTTGCTGTTAATCCTGTTGCTGACCTCCATTAATACTGTGCCCCTCTTACCATTCCTAGGCCAGTCTGCATTGATGTCCTCAAGTGCACATACGAGTGGTGTGTGTATTTCACACATTTTGTATGTTTTAACTGTGTTCAGCTGGTTAATGGTGTAAATGATGTGATCAGTAATGCTGTTTTTTTTCCTACACTAGTTGAAGTTCATCCCTGTCCAACACCACCATCTTTCCAAGAGTTGTTGCCAGGTGTGTGTTGCTTTTTTTTTTTTTTTTTTATTCATCACATATGTCATGTATGTTGGCCATGTAAACAGATTATATACTTAATTTATGAAGACTCTGTGAAACATACATACAGTAGAATGCATGTAAAGTCGTTATTATTTGTAACATTGCAGTGAGATATATGTATGCCATACATCTTTGATGATGTTCATCATGTGCTGTAGGCACATTGTCCTGATCTGTGTCTTTGTATCTTGTAGGACATCAAGTATCTGTATCATCCAGCAGCCCATCCAGCAATCATGATGTTGTTCATGATGTGTCTCAGCATGGTATTATGGCCCCTGGCATAGAGGACCTTCAGTTATTTGGAGAGTCCATCTATGAGGTTGACAGTAGTGTTGTGGCAGATGTAGCCTGAGATGTGGAAGTCCACTAATCTAGCCATTCAGAGAATGCTGCCACAGTGAATTTTGAACAGGGTGAGGCCACTGACCAACACACAACAGTTTAGAGCACTGCTGCTGGCAGTTCCATACAATAACTAGGAACAGGGCATTGTGATAGATGTAGGTGAGCACATGTTGTGCATGGCTTAGGCATCAGAGGGTGTCTGCCTCCTACTGTAGGCAAATGAATGGTCACAGCAATGGCATCATTTAGATGTCCAGGCACTTGCTTGTGCCACAGATTGTGTGGCACACCAGCTACATGTCATGCATGAAGGACAGGAATACATACACAATGAGATTATGGCTGCATTGTCTGCTCAGAATGACAGTCTGCTAGCTGTGGCATGGTCAGTGGAAACCCTGGCCTCTACAGTACTGCATCAGTGTTGTAGTACTAGCAGGGTTCTGCATTCCCTGATTGTGCTCAGTAGATTGTAACCTGGGAGATGCAGGCCACCTGTCTGCAGAACCACCATTGGCCATCAAGAATCACTGTCTATG
This sequence comes from Protopterus annectens, assembly GCF_019279795.1. NCBI lineage: Eukaryota > Metazoa > Chordata > Ceratodontiformes > Protopteridae > Protopterus > Protopterus annectens. Next base: position 632,215,225 of record NC_056739.1, read on the forward strand.
GTGCAACCTGCATAGAGTTCAACTGTTGGCCCATCTGCTGTGGTCCTGCCAGTGACAAGAACTTCAACTTGTAGTAATGCTTCTTCATCTCAACATGGTGTTGTAGCCCCATCCATCTCCTTTGTGGACCAACCAGGACAAGACATGTCTGTACATGGTCGGGGTATGAGACATCAGTGAGGCCACCCTAGACTGTGTTAGAGTGTTTCAAGCTGTGTAGTACAGTAGCTGACTCATATTATTGAAATACCCCTGTACTGTAATATGTGTCTTCTGAAATTATAATTTCTGCATTATATCCTCCATGATTTCTCTTTTTTCATATTGTAGAGATATGTATGTGTAGCACTGATGTCTGTCCCTTATTGTTTACCATACATGAATACAACAAGCTGAGTGTGTACACAAACTTGTGTCAATTGTGCACTGAGCTGATTATCCCTGTTGTGACACATTTGCAAATGTTCATGTTGGAATATTTTATGATTATGTTATATGCGATGCTCAGTATGTACATCTAGTAGGTTCTTGCCATTAAATGCAATCTGTGCTGCTGTGGTGGAGCAACACCTGAACATCAATGTTCAATTGGTGCACATATGGCTTGTCATAACTCAAATATGTGGGACAGATGTTGCCATGTTATCTAGGTCTGCACTTGTGGTTGCACCCTACGTTGCCTATGCCTGTGACTTCTGTCCCCCATGTCCTCCTTTTCCTCCTCTGATACCTGCGAGATGCCCTCTTCAGACATTTTGTGTTTTTGGGGTAGTTCACTCACACCTGCAGCTTGAGGACTGCCATGTTCTCTGGTTAGCATGTTGTGCAGCATGGTATACACTGTTATCATCTTTGCTGTCTTTTCTGATGTGTATTGCAGTGCACCCCCAGATGTGTCCAGACATGTGAATCTAGCTTTCGATACACCACATGCATGCCCTATGGTGTTTCTGTTTGTTGTGTGTGCCCTATCGGTGACCTTATTTGTGGGATTTGATGGTTCATGGTATGGGATCATTAGCCACAGCTCTACTGAATCACCACAGGCACGTGTTGTGGGGAATTAAAACACTTTTGGTCAGCCTGGATATTGTTGTGAGGGGTAACGCTAACTTGCATCATGGCTGTGTTCCTGTCTTTACTCAGTAGCAGTCCCTCAGGTATTTCACCTTACTGGAGTGCAACTCTGAGTCTACTTTCCCCCCAAATGGCAGCATAATAGACACTTACAGGATGTGTTGTCATGATGTTTATTATGCTGCCATCTGCTGCACACACAACTTGGCAGTTGATGGATGGCCATCCCTTTCTGTTTATGCATCAGTCTGATTCTGGATATACTGGGGTTTTGATAGGTATGTGTGTGCAATCTATTGCATCAAGTATATGTGGGAAATTTGCAGTGTTATTCTACTGGTGAATTACAGTTCTCCACTCTTTGCAGATAGATGGAAAGTGTACATAATCATCCACCTTGCTACACATTGTTTCCAGGAATTATTCCAGGATAAGGCTGTCTGTGATACTCCCACAGCATCCCCCATGTGTCTGTGGAATGTCCCAATGAAAGTACACCCAGGCAGAGACACACTTTAGTTTCAAGGGGGATGGGGTTTCCTCACAGGGTCTGCACATATTTGTGTGGGGCTCATATGTTGCAGACAGCCTGTGCCAGCTGTCTGTCTAGATGGTATCTGTTGATCATTTGCTGCTCTGACAACTGGTTTAGTTGCAGCCTTGCTCTGAATCTAGCTGGTTGTTTTCAAGGATGCACAGCCACAGCCTCATTTATGGATTGCATTACTGCAGCCCTTTGCAGTATATTAACAGCAGGTTACATTTTTTATATTTTTTTTATATTTTCCTTGAATTTTGCTGTAGTCTGTAGTATTCATTTGAATGCATTGGGGTCCGGAAAGTATGCGCCAAGGTTTTCAGAAAAAGAGTCAGTGTGGCTGTTTATCACATTTAAGTAGCGTTGTGTGCGCATGATGTGTTTTGGAATCAGATCAGCATACACAGAATCTCTAATTATCCTATGTTGAAAACTTAGTACTCAGTCTACCTTCAGCGTGTCTTATGTAATCACGTCTGAACCGGGTGTGCTGAAGTCTTCCTTCGATGTACTGTGCTGTCCACAAATAGCTTCCGTGAACCTTATGGAATCAGGCCCATTTTCTAACTGTAGTTATTAAACCCTAGTTTCATTCTTATGTACCGACTGTATGACAGGCTACTTCAGGATTTATCTTTGCATTAAGGCAGTTCCAGGCCAGTCAGCTCAGAAGCTAAAGGACCCCCACCCACCCTGTTTAGTTGCATACTTAAACCCAGTGTATCTGTTGTTGCCTGTCCCTTATGATAATTTATTGACATATTTCCCTCACTGCCGTGTTTATTGGCTGTTGACAATAAGCACATAAGTATCATTTTGCAAAGTCTCTTCCCTTAATCTACTCACCAGGCTAAAAGACCTTTGACTGGCCTGGAACTTACACGAGTGCATGGATCGTGCTATCCCAAACAGAACAAACAGAACTAAGACTCCAAAAAAAGGAAGTCAATCTGGTGGTCTCCTGCCATAAACAAACTCTACAACAGAAGGAAGAAACTGTTGCAAAAGTGAGTAAAATCCCATGAGTGGAGGAGCTCCCTGGTCAGCCTCAGTAAGAAGCTGAGATCCCTTATAAGATCCTCCAAAGCTAGCTACGAAAACAAAAGCACCACTGATTCTAGGAACAACCACAAAGCATTCTGTAGCTATGTCAAGAATCTCAGTAGCAACACCCAGATCTGCTCTGAGTTACAGCACAACGGCACAAAAATTACAGAGCCAACTGATATTGCCAACATCCTGGCAGATAGGTTCAGTGCTAACTTTACCCCCCTCTCACCCCCCAATGGCCCATATCAATACAGGAAGAATGCAGAGTCCCTGTAATCACAACTATGCAGGTAAAAGCTGCACTCAAAAAAAAGCCAAAAACACAGCATCCATGGGACTTTCCAACATTCCAGGCTGCGTTTTACACGAACTTCAGAACGAACTGGCTCCCCACCTAATGAACCATGTTCAATCATAGCCTCACATCTTGCTTTGTGCCCACTGAATGGCACACAGCAACAGTTATCCCACTCCACAAAGGGGGAGCCACCACTGATCCCGGGAGCTATCGCCTATTAGCCTGACAAGTCTGGTCTGTAAGGCCATGGATTATATCATCATGGAACTCATAAACAAAGACATTGGTAACCCCCAAATACTGGAGCCTACCCAGTTTGGGTTTGTGAAAGGCAGATCATGCCTACTGAACCTGATTGACTTCATTGAGGCAGTCACCAAAGCCGTAGATGAGGGTAAGTTGGTTCACACAGCCTATCTTAACCTCACCAAGGCTTTTGATACCATCCCCCATTCTGGAATTTTAGCTAAACTCACTAAACTAGGCATAAATCCCTATGTCACAAGATGGATTGCCAACTGGCTCACTGAGAGAACCCACACTGTAAAAGTTGCAGACTTCAAATCTGACTTCAAACCAGTGACAAGTGGAGTACCACAAGGTTCAGTCCTGGGACCTCTCCTGTTTGATATCTACTTCTCTGAAGTACAGGCTAACACAGAAGGCCTTTGGCTAATGAAGTTTGCAGATGACTGCAAGCTAGGAGCCATAGTCGAGTCCCCAAATGATGTGGACATCCTACAGAAGGGCCTCACTGAGACAGATGCTTAGTGTCAGAGCCATGGCCTCAAGCTCAATGCCAAAAAGTGCATTGTCATCCCCTTTGGAAAAAACTTTGTACCCATGAACTACCACATAGGCGGCAGTCTACTTAACGCCAAATGTGTGATAAGAGATCTTGGGACCTAGGTGGACAGTAGTCACTCCTTTGATAATCACATCGCCACAGTAGTCATGAAATCCTTCTATGTGACACACCTCATCACAAAAGGGTTCTCATCCAGGAAAAAAGAGGTCATTGTTCCCCTCTACTCGACACTCATCAGACCCATTATAGAGTACAATGCCCCTTTTGGAATGTACCTCATAAGACATCTGCAGCAATTGGAAAGGCCACAGAAGTACCTCACAAAGAGGATTACTGGCCTCAAACAGATGCCCTACACTGACCATCTCAAAAAACTCCAGCTTTACCCCATAGCATATCGCCTACTCCGAAGTGATCTCTGCCTTACATACAAAGCTCTGTTAAACCCAGAGCTGTTGGACATGCTACACCTGAAGAAATCCCAATCCCTCCGAGCTACACGCTCTATGGACCTAAACCTTGTCACCACAATAAACAGGACATGCTGGAGGGATAGATTCCTGTCCCAGAGACTTCCCATACTATGGAACAAGCTACCCATCTATGTTAAGCAAAGTTCTATATTAGCATTCTTCAAGAAAAATCTTGATGAGTGGATGGGAAATAGAAAATACACCCCGGGGATCACTTCTGTGGCTCTGCTCGACAGGGGCACAGGAAAATAACTTGCTTGGGTGCTGTAAGCCAGGGAACCTTGTTGGCTAGGCTTACTTAGGCCCTTGGGCGGATAGCCTAGTACCTACCTATAAACCTATGATAAAATTGCTTAATATTGAGTGTACTGATACTGCTTGCACCAGTTTTAGTATCAAACTGTGATGTTTTGTTGTTATTATTATAATTAGTTTACTTTGTTCTTAGTGGTGGCAGAAGAAGGTTTCGGGCTAGTTGTTTTGTATTAAAATTTAAATACTCAGGAGCAAGTCCACCCAAACATTGTTCTAAAACAGAACTCAAGGCACTTATTGTTACCCCTGCACCCAGAGTCATTCCTGTCTGTATCATGGACCAGCACTTCCACACAACTGTTGCCAGCCTAATTGAGATGGATATTTTGAGACAGTGTAAGAATTGTCTCATGCTGTCTGATGATCATCTATTACTCAAACAGCATAAGACTGTATATGAGAGATGTACAAATATAATACCTTTGGAGGCAAAAATCTCACACACAGTAAACTCAGACACCAAAATCGTCAGCAGTACACCACACAGTACACCTCTCCAAGGCCATCACACTACACATAATTTATCATATACTGAGGTTATATAGATTAACTTGCCTAAACCACAAAGACCTCCAAACAAAACACAGACACAAAGTACACTCAGAATATTAAGCCTACTTCCTTACATAACACAAGGAGCCCCAAAGTCACAGATGCTGAGTCTATAAGGCAGGCATTGACCCAAATAAAACATTCTTGTTATAGGTGACTCCAGTGTCAGACATACAGATGTGCCTCTTACAAGGCTGAGCAAGTAAAGAGTGATGGTTAGTTGCTTGTCTACTGCCAGGATCAGTCAGATGAAGCATGCACTAAAGTCCTTGAACAACAAGTACCAGTATTACTCTGTCATAGTTCAATGACTTGAAGTTTATCTCCCTAGACTATATGAGAGACAGGATGGAGCTCTCAGACTATGTGCCCAAGGCAGGTATGAACCTAGCATTGAGCCGCATTCTACCTTCCCCAAGGATGATGCCACAATATGGGCAAAAAAACAATTGACTTCAATAATTGGCTTAGTTTTTGGTGCCATTCAAAGGGGGTCCTGGGAGGCTATGATCTACAGACCATGCTGCTTCACCAGGGATGGCCTGCATATGTCCCCTCTAGGGTTTCAATTATTGACAAAGACATTGCCCACCCCCATAGAGCCTTTTTATGCAATGCCAGCCTGATAAACCTATCAATATAACGAAACATGCAAAGGATATGAAGGTATTACTGATCAATGATAGGAGCCTGAACAAGAAAGTTCACTCCCTACAAGCCCTTTTCACCCTGGAAGACATTAATGTTTTCTGTCTTTTTTAATTTCTCCAAGTCTTTTGAGTTTCTAATACCATGATGGGAATGGACCCCATCCCTAAATAAAAGTATGATTAAAGTTCATGAAATTAGTATTGTTTCAATCTTTGATGTCAGCCAAAATTGCTCTTCGGAATACCCGCAATGTGCCCAGTAATGACGCCTTCTGCAATTTGTATGGAGTTACATGAATTGGTAACATATCTAAATATGATTGTAGATTCTTTTTTATAAGTCCCATTGCTCCTACTACTATTTGAACTGTCTGGGTATCTTTCTTCCACATTACTCTCGTTTCTGCCTGCAGATCCTGATATTTTATGACTTTGTGTCTCTCTGTACGCAAGAGACTGTAGTCACTTGATGTGGTGATTTCAATGATTAATGCTACTCTTCTCTTCTTTTCTTGAACTACTATATCTGGTTTTCTAGCATCTATCTTTTGAACTGTTGGTAATGGGTGGTCCCATGTCATATAAACTTCATCATTTTCTATGATGCTTTGTGGCTCATGTTTCCAGTGTTTTTCAGCCACTTCACTACCATAATATTTGGACAATCCCCAGTGCAACAACCTTGCCACATTATTATGCATTTCCATATACAATCTTTCTGCCATTAGTATGTCGCAACCTGAAACAAGGTGTGCAACTGTTTCCAATTCGGTCTTACAAAACCTACATTGTCTGTTTCTCCCACATGTTCAATGGACTTTGTAAACCAATGTCTATGTAGCCCACTATCTTGGGCTGCCAATATTAACCTTTCATCTCTTGGTTTAAATTCGCCTCTCTTTAACCATTCCTGTGTTTGTTCCTGATCAACATGAGGTTCTTCCAGAAATTTTCTATACTTGCAACTATATTTATGCATTTTCCACATTTCTTGTCTTCTCATCTGGTCCTTCACCTTATATTCTTTCTTTTGTTTTTTGGCACATTCAGTTGCTGCCTGATTTTTATCCACTTCTGGTTTGATTTCCATTCCTGCTTGACGCTGATATGCTTCTGCTAAATTAAGTAGAGAAGTCATCTTAGATTTATTCTCCTCATGTTTTAAAACATTCACTAGGTTTGTGAGGTCAGCAGATATGTGTGGAGTCGTATGATTGCAGATCTATGCATGTAATCACTTTCAAGGAGGCCCAACCCTCCTTTAGAATGGGGAATATATCATTTTAGTATGCACTGCTTCATGCTCACCAAATGATTTTTATAAATCATTTGGTGAGCATGAAGCATCCTTTTTGTTTTCCTATCTAATCTATCCAACACATTTTGGGGCCAGTGTAGTGATTGAGATGTGGTTTAAAATAGTGAAGAACCCTCTAGCTGTGTAGGGCTATAACTCCTTCCATATGTTTAGACCAGCTACTGTGCAAGAGAGGAAAATAAAAAGTGGAGGTGTCTCAATCTTCATCCAGAAGAGACTCACATCAAGGCTGGTAAAGTAACATGATGCACTAGAGTTTCTTCATACCCAAATAACCTTCAGAAAGGTCCCGTAAAATATATTAGCTAGCGATAAAACACCCTCTCTGACAAATGAAAGCCACAACTCTTATATACAGGATCTAGAATCACTCAGTATCAAACCCAAAACCATTTCCTAAGTGATCTAAACTATACAACTATATAATGGGAAGCTAACACCACCACTAGTGCACAAGCACAGAGATTAATGGACTTTGCCAATACAAATGCCCTGGAACAATTAAGAGTTCAGAGTTTTCAGAGTACCTGTTGGGGGAATAACATCTTGGATCATGTCCTTACTAATATGGGAGCATCTTGCACCAACCTTTGTGTATCTTCATCACTTGTTAGGTCTGACTATATAGCAGTCTTTTTTGAAATAAAGCTGAAACCAGAGATCCCTTCCACCCAAGGTACCTTTAGACATTTCTTTAAGACAAACTACCTACTCCTAAGTGATACATTGGCAAGCTTCAAATTCATACCAGCATGTAAACAGCACACAGATGCAGCATTCCCCCGTAAGAACAAGTGCAAGGCAACCCCCCGAAACAAGGACACATGGTGGAACCAAGCTTTATAATAAATTGAAAAGAATTTTGACCAAAAGTAAGACAAGTGAGTCCCAGAATGCTAGGGCTCTTGTCACCAAAACAGACAATTCAGAAGCTTAATAAAATCCACCAAAGCCAAGTTTGAGGCCAAAATAGCTACCCAAACCAAAGATAATCACAAAGCATTTATAGTTAAGTTCATAATCTCAAAACCACAATGGAACAATGCACTGAGCTAATTGTGAACAATGTTACCTACACTGAGGCTGAAGATGCAGTGAACTTACTGGCCAATAAATTTAGCTCTAACTATATTCCTCTTTTCCCTTCATCTGTCCCTCAAGATATACCTGAAATTGTCTCATCTCCAGTTATTAATCAAGACCAAGTCCAAAAAGTGCTATCAAAAGCTAAAAATACTGCATTGATGCATACCGATAATATCTCTGGATGTATCTTAAACAGCATGAAGCACAATTTAGCCACACTCCTGACAACACTGTTCAATCTCAGCCTCCATACAGATTTTGTGCCAATGAATGGTGAACAGCTATAGTAATCACCCTGCATAAAGGAGGACCTACTACAGATCCAAGAAATTACACTCCCATAAGTCTAACAAGCCTCACATTCAAAGCCATGAAAAGCCTTAGCATGGAATTAATTAATCAAGACATAATGAACATCCAAACACTGTTGTGTCTCAGTTTGGATTCTTTAAGTGCAGATCATGCTTACTCAGCCTGGTGGACATTTTTGAAAAGGTCACCAAAGCAGTGGATAAAGGTAAAACAGTACACACCACATACCTTGACCTTGCCAAATATTTTAACACAATTCCTCCAGGCATAGTAGAAAAGCTAAATAAACTGTGTATAAGCCAATATGCCACCTGCTGTACTGCCAACTGGCTCACAGATAGGATGCCAATAAAATAGGGGAAGTTACCTCCATAGAGTCCAGTCACCAGTGCAGTCCTCCAGGGTTCTGTGCTAGCACCTGTCCTATTTGGCATCTATTTTTCTGAAGTAAAAGCCAATGCCAAAGGGTTCTGGCTGACTACATTTGCAGAAGACTGTAAGCTAGGAGCAGTCACTGAATCCCCAAATGACTTAGCCATCCTACAGGAAGGCTTGTTTCAAATAAAGAACTAGTGCCAAAATCATGGGCTGTAACTAAATGTCAAAAACTGTATTATTTTTATCCTTTGGGAAGTCATCTACCCCAGGGAAAACACATTGACAATACTGCCCTAAGAGCTGACCCAGTTGTTCAGGATTTGGAAACGTATGTGGTCAGTGGCCTAACTCTTGACCAACATGTGCCTATTATAAAAAGTCCTTCTATACTGCACAGCTTATAAGTAAAGGGACTGTGTCTAAGTTTAGTGATATCATTGTCTGCCTTACTCAGCCCAGCCAATAAATATAAAGCTCCCTTTGGCATGTATCTGTCCAGACACATGCAACAACTGAATACTGTAATTAAATCAAAAGGTGCTTCAACAAAATATTAGTTTAAGTGTGTGCATACTTATGCAACCAGCTTATTGTACATTTTTTATATTTTCCCCCTAACAGATTTGTTTGTTTTTCAATTGAATTGTACTAGTTATAGGTCACATTAAAGGTGGGAAAAGTTTTGAAATGATTTATTGCGGTTTCATTTTTTTATATCACAAAAACCTGGCATTTTAACAGGGGTGTGTACACTTTTTATATCCACTGTAAGTACTTCCCATTTCCTTTGCCTATGATAATCTGCTAAATATCCCTTCTGAAATCCTTTCTTTATCAAATTCACATGCATATTTCTTTCCAAGTGTGTCTCCTGTAGCATTGCTATTTGCACTCTGCATGTCTTAATTTAATTCACTGACCTTTCTTTTTATCTGTACCCGTGAAACCATTAATGTTCCATAATAATAGACGTTATTATTCCCACTTGTTAGACATGACAGCTTTTTGCCCTCAGCTGCAGACTTCTGAAAGTGAACATTTATTTGCTAAAGGAAAAGTTTTCATTATATTTAGCATTCACTTGCTTACTCAGCAAGCATGTTATTAGCTTAAGCCAAGGGCCTTAATCCAGACATTCACCTATGCAAAAGTAAGAGAAAACATAACAACTTTACATATATTATAACCTGTGCACTTTTACACCCCATCCCCACCTCAACAACCCAAGATTATAGCATATTAACTTATACATGCTTTTGTCCAGCCTTTCTTCTACATTGTAATGCTTAAATTTCTTATAGCTAAAAAGTCACTTGTTTACTTTAGTATCTTTATCACAAACAGCAGTAACCGAAAATGCTTTATTATATAACATCGAATTTATGTTATCAAATGTCATGAAATGTCTTATGCAAATACTAACAAAAAGTGTTTTACTCATAGTTACTTTCCCCCTTTCCTTTTGCTTTCCTTCAAAACATGAAGTGGGGTATACTCTTTTCAGCCCCCCACAAGTTTAACAAAGTAAAAAAAAATCCAATCTTTCCACTTTTCCTTACAAAGCCATATTTCACAAATGTGATTGCTGCTTTATAATCTCACATTTATTCACTAATGTTAGTGTTGCTGGTATTCATCCTACTCATCTCCATCTTCCAAACCCAGACTCTGGTTGAAGTTCTAGGAACTCCCGATTCGTCTAGTCAGCTACTCTGCTTTTTCCTGTCTCTCAAGCTTTTTTGCTTTGGAACATTGGAAACTTCTTCCATTTTTCCACCCTTTTGTTATTTGAGTTGATATACTCCTCTTCAATGTTTCCTTTATTTTAATCAGCTCTGAGCACATTTGATTTATTTTTACTCAAGATTACTGGAAGCTATGTTTTGCGACAAAGCTGCAGCTTGGTCTGGGTTTTGCTGAATCCCATTCAGTTTTTCTCTTCACCTTTTTTAGTGTTTTTTCTTTCATGCTGTCCAAGTTTACTTTTTGCTGGCATCCAGTCTACATACGTGTTAGCCAGTAACTGAATTTACCAATTCTGGCAGAGTTACTTGTCCATATCTCTCAGTTTCTTTTTTTCACATTGGATGAGCTAAACGTAAGCTGTTGATCAGTGTGCAGCCATCTTGGAAGTTGTGCACTATTACTTTTAAACCCTACCCCATACATACAGACCCTGTCCTGTTTTTTGTTCACTATCCAGCAGAATACGTATGTAAAAAGTACAGAATGTAACAGATGTTTCTACCATCATCAGCTCTTAATATACATTTATAAACTACATATGTTTTCCCTAAAACCTGATAAATAGACTGCAGTTTTTTTGTAAGTAATCCCTTGTTCTCAAAAATTATTTTGCAGCCTCCATAACAGCAAAAAGTTCTAAACAAACAGTTAAAATAATTTGTCTGTTCCACTCAGTGAGAACAGTACAAATGAAATCCCCAAATACAATGAATATATTAAAAGTGAACACATACTTTTTTAAAGTTTTTGGCTTCTTTGCATCAGATCATCAGCTACAACTGGTACCCTTCCTAAATTGCAGATGCCAGGTGTCACTTCTGACCCCACCCAGACCAAATGTGATACTTCTTCCGTTGCCTAAGAGGAGATTGAGGTGTCCCACTGCAGCCTTGTACCTGTCTCTGTCAGGATATTTTTGTTTTATACCCTACCAGTTCCACTAACACACAACTGATGTGCAATGATGCAAAGCCACTAAGGCTGAGAAGGAATATTTGGTGTGTGTCCCAGTTTTTGTAAACTTAAGATGCACAACCTCTATTATCAGTACTAGGGCTATCATCTTATTCTTAAAACTTCATCCCCCCCCCCCCAAGGATAGGCAAGCTGAAAAATACAGCAATTTCCTATTCCCCTGCCAACACCTCCAATACCAAACACATAAGTTAATATATTGTTAAATATGTTCCAATTCAGAAAGATGATATTGAAAAGTCAGCTAGAGAAAAAAACAAAGAAAATTAAAACTTAGAATTTCATCCAATGCACACACACAAAGCAAAAAAGAAAAAGCAATTTGTTTTTTATCAATATGTTTTTTGCCCCTGCACCTGCCAAATCTCTAGCCTCCCCAATTGAACTAGAGCTCACTTAAGAACCAATAGAGGAAGGCCATCTTTTAGTCAGCCATAAAGATTTCTTAGGTCCTCACTGGCATTCCAGCAATGAGGATATTCATTTAGCCTGACCCCTGTCTTGGATGAGGGTACATGTGACCTGCATCACTGCAGCAGTCTCAGTGCTTTTCCATATACAAGTGTATGCTCCCATGCACCTGCTCAATGAAGCCTACCTCCACCCAGTTGTATGGTGTGGTGTGCTACACACATACCCTCAAACTGCAGGTCTGCCTCCTTCTTCTGAAAGACTGTTACAGCTTGTGACCTGCTGTGCCCCCCCCACCCAAATGGACATGCCAGTTCTGCTTACCAACTCCATTAAGCACCTGAGCCACTAATTAAGCTGAGGTCACCTGGTCTGCAGTCAGGACTTTATTACTTTAATACACCAGAACTGACAGTAAAAGGTAAAAATTATGTTTTGCAGTGAGTAAGCTACCCTGCATATCAATATAAGTGGCTATGTCCTATATAAATATAACCCTCTTTCATAATTTACTGCAAGGTTGCATACCCTTGTAGAAAATGGGCTAGTCCCTTTCCTGAGGTTGTATGTCTTCTAAATTAGAAATGTTGACAAGATTCCCACCTTTGACTGTATTAATTCATCCTTCCTTTAGCAAACTGTCTCTTCATCAGCTTTATAAATGGAAGTCTAATAAATGCTATACCTCTGTCCCTCTCTTTTAAAGAGTATAAACTGTAAATCTCATTACTGTAGTAGAAAGAAAAAAAATGTAATAAACAAGTGCTATTTTTATAAGTTTTATATTTTTTCTATTATTCTTTTAAGTTGATGCTAAAAATTAATATCTGTTGTCCAGTCCATCTACTTGTTCAAAATAAAAAATAATAAATAAACAAATGAATAAATAAATGAATAAATAAACCAGTGTTCCTAGAAAAGAACATCTCCTGTAGACTTGGTCACAATGGAAATTATTAGTAAATCTGCTGCTATAGAAAGCTCCAGAACCTCGGGGGGTGGGGTGGGGCTATGCAATACCATAGTCATTACCGCAGCAGCCTTCATTGTTGGTGTCAATTTGTGATTCATAATTCTGAACTGGAATATTCCTAAAGCTGATATAAGTGAAGAATTTACAATCTCATAATGAAGAGCTGAATTATTCTCATGTCTTTGTCTCCAAGACACCCTTAATCAACTGATTAGCAGAACAAAAAATGACTAATGATTCACTTTAAAATGAATTATGCCATAATCAACTACTGACATTTTGGCTGCCAAAGTGGAAATGGACAGAACACTGATATCTACCCTGGGATTTATGCATCTGGATATCGCAAGGAAAGTTCATGTAAAACATGCTATGCAAAAATGTATCACGAGAACACAGCATGGCTGCACTGTTTTAAGATAATAGAGTTGGTAAATGTAAGCTATTTTGGTGTGGAAGAATGAATACCTAGAAGAATAATGGATGTAACTGATTCTATAATGCAGGATCAGATAATTAGGAGCAAAGGTTAGCAGATATGTTGATCAAATTTGTAAAGGAAACATGATTTGATTAGCTGTATGGAAGACTGGTGTAACACTGCACTTGGTTAGCCTATAACTCTAGAGCAGCAAAGAATATTACAAGATCTTCTTCTTCTTTCAGCTGCTCCCATTAGGGGTCGTCACAGCGGATCATCTGTTTCCATTTCTTCCTGTCCTATGCATCTTGCTCTGTCACACCAACCACCTGCATGTCACCTCTCACCACATCCATAAACCTTATCTTAGGCCTTCTTCTTTTCCTGTTACCTGGCAGCTTCATCCTTAGCATCTTTTTCCCAATATACTCTGCATCCCTCCTCAGCACATGTCCAAACCAATGTAATCTTGCCTCTCTGGCTTTGTCTCCAACCTTCCAACCTGGGCTGACCCTCTAATATACTTTTTCCTAATCCTGTCCACCTTCATCACACCCAGTGCAAATCTTAACATCTTTAACTCTGCCACATCCAGCTCTGACTCCTGCCTTTTTGTCAGTGTCACTGTCTCCACCCATATAATATAGCTGGTCTCACTACCCTCTTCTAGACCTTCCGTTTCACTCTTATTGGTACTCGTCTGTCACAAATCACTCCTGACACTCTTCTCCACCCACTCCATCCTGCCTGTACTCTCTTCTTCACCTCTCTTCCACACTCACCATTACTCAGAACTGTTGATCCCAAGTATTTAAACTCATCCACCTTCACCACCTCTACTCCCTGCATCCTCACCATTCCTCTATCCTCCCTCTCATTCACACACATATATTCTGTCTTAGTCCTGCTGACCTTCATTCCTCTTCCCTCTAGAGCATATCTCCACTTCTCCAGGGTCTCCTCCACCTGTTCCCTACTCTCACTACAGATCACAATGTCATCTGCAAACATCATAGTCCATGGGGACTCCTGTCTGATCTCATCTGTTAACCTGTCCATCACTATTCCAACTAAGAAAGGGCTCAGAGCCAATCCTTGATGTAATCCCACCTCTACCTTAAAAGCATCCGTCACTCCCACTGCAGACCTCACCGCTATCACACTACCCTCATACATATCCTGTACCACTCCTAAATACTTCTCTGACACTCCAGACTTCCTCATACAATACCACAACTTCTCTCTAGGCATATCATATGCTTTCTCTAAGTCCACAAAGACACAATGCAAGCCCTTCTGACCTTTTCTATACTTCTCCATCAACACTCTCAGAGCAAACATCGCATCTGTAGTGCTCTTTCCTGGCATGAAACCATACTGCTGATCACTAATCATCACCTCCCTTCTTAACCTAGCTTCCACTACTCTTTCCCATAACTTCATGCAGTGACTGATCAATTTAATCCCTCTGTAGTTACTACAGCTGTACACATCACCCTTATTCTTAAAAATCTGTACCAAAACACTTTTTCTCCATTCCTCAGGCATCCTCTCACTTTCCAAGATTTCATTAAACAATCTAGTTAAAAACTCCACTGCCATGTCACCTAAACACCTCCATGCTTTCACAGGTATGTCATCTGGACCAACAGCCTTTCCATTCTTCATCCTCTTCATAGCTATCCTTACTTCCTCCTTGCTAATCCACTGCACTTCATGATTCACTATCCACACATCATCCAACCTTCTCTCCCTCTCATTCTCTTCATTCATCAGCCCCTCAAAGTACTCTTTCCATCTGCTCAACACACTCTCCTCACTTGTGAGTACATTTCCCTCATTATCCTTTATCACCCTTACCTGCTGCACATCTTTACTAGCTTGGTCCCTCTGTCTAGCCAATCGGTACAGGTCCTTTTCTCCCTCCTTAGTGTCCAACCTTTCATACAACTCTTCATACGCCTTATCCTTAGCCTTTGCCACCTCCCTCTTTGCCATGCACCTCATCTCCTTATAATCATGTCTACTTTCTTCATCTCTCTGACAATCCCACTTCTTCTTCGCCAGCCACTTTCTCTGTATACTCTCCTGTACTTCCTCATTCCACCACCAGGTCTCCTTGTCCTCCTTCCTCTTTCCAAATGTTACACCAAACACCTTTTTAGCCATCTCCTTACTAGCTCTGCTGAAATTACCCAGCTATTCGGTAACTTCACTGCCACGCAGTGCCTGTCTTAACTCTTCCCTGAACTCCACCTCACAATTACCCTTTTTCAGTTTCCACCATTTGATCCTTGGTGCTGCCCTCACACTCCTCCTCCTCTTCTTGATCACCAATGTCATCCTGCAAACCACCATCCTATGCTACCTAACTACAATTTCCCCTGCCACCACTTTACAGTCTTCAATCTCCTTCAGACTGGCCCTTCTACATAAGATATAATCCACCTGTGTGCATCTCCCTCCACTCTTGTATGTCACCCTGTGCTCCTCCCTCTTGTTGAAATACGTATTCACCACAGCCATGTCCATCCTTTTCGCAAAATGCACTACCATCTGACCTTCTATATTCCTTTGCTTAACACCATACCTACCCATCACTTCCTCATCCCCTCTGTTCCCTTCACCAACATGCCCATTGAAATCTGCTCCAATCACCATTCTCTCACCCTTGGGTACAGTCATCACCACTTCATCCAACTCACTCCAAAATTTTTCTTTCTCATCCATCGCACACCCAACTTATGGAGCATATGCACTAACAACATTCATCATTATACTATCAATTTCCAGCTTCATAAACATCACTCTATCCGACACTCTTTTCACCTTCAAAACACTCTTACCATACTGTTTCTTCAGGATAAGTCCTACGCCATTTCTCTTCCCATCCACACCATGATAGAACAATTTGAACCCACCTCCGATACACCTAGCCTGGCTCCTCTTCCATCTGGTCTCTTGCACACTCAATATGCCAACCTTCCTTCTGTCCATCATATCAGCTAGCTCTCTCCCTATACCTGTCATACTGCCAACATTCAAAGTTCCGAACCTCACTACCACAGTCCTAGCCTTTACCTGCCTTCGGGCATGCCTTCCCCCTCTTCTCGTCCTTCGGCCAACAGTAGCCCAATTTCCACCAGCACCCTGTTGTCCAACTGTACTGGTGGCGGTCGTTGTTAACCCGGGCCTTGACCTTTCCAGTATGTATATCTGTACTGTTGTCTGCATGTATGATTTGACAAAACTTTACGCCTTTCTGACGCAACCCTCCCCATTTATCCGGGCTTGGGACTGGCCCAAAGAAATGCACTGGCTTATGCATCCCCCATGGCTGGGTTAGCGAAGAATATTACAAGATATTTTCTCATTTTTTTCTTTAATAGAAATGAAGCATCAGAGAAAAAGCAATTATTTGCATTAAGTGCTATTGGAACACAAGTATGCAAGAGCTAATTAACTTAGTTAAAAGATGTTTTAATCCAAAACCAAGTATTATAGTAAAGCATTTCAAATTTATTTCCATCAGTGAATATGCTGCAGAGCTGAAGATGTCAGTCTGTAACCATGGAGGAACTTTATAAGAAGATGTTGTGAGATTGTCTGCTGAGAAAGTTTTACATTTTGGAAAGAAAAAGAAATAGCTTAGTTATGGGAAGCCTTTCACAGAAATTTGTTTGCTGTGCATACACATGTAAAGTAAGTTTATAGATGAAATGCTCAGATGCAGAGATCTGATATAATGGTAAACACAATCATAAACAAAGCTAAATAGGTCTAAAACTGTTCTCCCTTATATAACCGTTTCCACACAAGTTGATGGAAAATTCACAGAATGCAATAGATAGATTACTCACCTACCTGACTGCTACAGTTCCCTTTCAGACAACCAAGCAGTATGCACACATCAACACAAGCGTTGTGGTTATGTGTGAAGCATCCTTTGGTAGAAACAAGTTTGAAAGAATTAGAGGTTCTCTTTAAATGCTGGACAATACAGTACAGTACTATGTTTACATATGAGTACAGCACAGCCAGAAGACAAGAGAACAGTTTACTCCATCGATACAATGGCACAGGGAATGTTTTATAAGAATGACAAATAATGTGCTGTAATGAAACAAAGGTAGCATAAAATGCATTCATGGATAAACTATTAGATATGGAGTGGGGTACACAGAACCACTTTATATAATGCTTGCACGCACTAAAATAAACGTTGAATAAATGCAGAACTGTACTGCACATGCAAATATAGGACACCTAGGTAGAATGATACAGTTTCCCTTATTTAAAGCCATATATAAGATAAACATATAAAGGTATTCTGTTGAGGAATGCAATGAAAAAGTAATTTGAGTATGCAAATCAGTGATGAATTTTCATGTTACTTAAATGAAGTAGTCAGAACAATGGAATTATGAATTTCCATATGTAAATGTTGTGCCTGATCATTATTTTATGAGAAGCAATATGTCTTATGCAAGCAGAAAAATGTTGCCAGTTCACTGTAAAGTGATCAAAACATAGCATAGCTGTTGAAGTTTTTGTTGTTTATATAATTTACGTGGTGGTGGATAAATAAAGGGAAATTCGTACCCCAAAATCGAACCGATCAATAAAGTTAAAGAAGAATCTCACCATTTTATTTTGACTGTAGATATTTCACAAACTTTGTAGTATGACTTTGCAACATTTTTGCATCGCATAATCAAAGTGTTTTTAAAAGGATAAGTATCATCAACAAAATGCCACGTTGATGAGTTCACTAATACTTTGGTGTCTTTTAAGCAATATTTCCTCTTTACAAATTTTGAAATAAAATATATAACACAACATTCTAAGAAACTCAAGTTTATTCTGTGAGAAGACTAAGAAATACTTCAAGATGATGAGAAGTCTTTGGCTGATTAGAAAAAAATAAGCAGACATTGCAGTCACCTGCATACTTTTCAATCTAAATTTTAGGATGTAAGTGGAAAGGCGGGCATGAAAAAGCTGAACATAAAAGGCCCATAACATTACTCTGAGGGAGTCATCTGCTAACTGACACACTCTGAAATATATTTTTGATACCTAGAATCTTTCATCTGCTTGATGACTAAATTGTAATCTCAGCATCCCAATCATGCAAAACAGTATCAAATGACTTACCTAAACAGACAGCTTCAACCAAATATCACAGACATTTGTGACTGGTTTAACATACCAGATGTTAGTTATATATAATTTTCCCTGAATGCAGTCTTGATAGTAAAATATCCATATTTGTACAGGTTTGTGATAAGTGCACTACTTATTTCATTAGTCACCTTTTTATTATATAGTCCATTTTACAAAGTATGTACGTTAGGTGTGTAGCTAGCTGGGATTTGTTTTTGAACTACTTTATATGTGGGCACCACATCATAGTGTCTCCATTAATCATGAGCATAACTCTCGGTTATAGACAAAGTAAATATAAGTAGTGAGATATAGCACTAGTGTGAAAGTTTTAAGAAAAATTGGATTTATCACTACAAAGACAGGCTTTCAGTGTGGAATGGCCTGGCTGTATCCCTGGAGGGACTGCTTGAGGAGTTTAAATATGTGCAGAATATGGATTTTTTTATTACTTGTAGGTAGTCTTTTCGCTTTTTTTTCTGTGAGAGAAACTTAAGAACAGGTTAAGTGCATATGTAGGGAGCTGAAGATCTAGGCAGAATATGTATATGTGAAAGAGTTGAACCCCTGTCAGATTAAGCAAAATGAAATACACAGATTATATCACATATCTACTGTGATACATCTCTCACATGAAAATTTAACAAAGGATGAACTAACAATGGAGAAGTTAAGGAGCCAGTTTGGGGTCCTGATAAGCAGGAGGGCAGGATACCTATGGAAATGAAGGGAAGACCAATGGATCAGGGTCAGCTTAATGCAGGCTTATGCATTTTTCAAGCATTTTAGTAGCAACAGTCAGCATGGAAGTGGGAGGGGATTGGCCCCTTATGGAAACAGCAGGTGTAGTGGAATGCTTTAGGCCAGATTCCAGTTAACAGTGTGCTTTAGTGTGTTCCCCACTGATTAAACTGATTGCTAGACCTTTGTTGATTCCAAGCCACAGATACCCTGGTCTAAACAGATTACTTCGTAGTCTATACAGGGGACTTTTACAACACTTGTTATTTCAACAATGGGCTGAGTCAATGAGGTATAATTTATTAATTACTTAAGCAGATAAGCCCAGTGGACACAAGTATCCCCATTCAAGGGTGACTCTGAGTACTGCCTGGAAAAATGGTTTGTTTTGATTCATGCTGTTTGTTCATAGGTAAGTATTAGGCTAGCTACCCTTGTGGGCCATTTTAAGTCTAACCAATTTCCCTCTCAAAGATGAGAATCAAACCTTGTATTTGTGAGGCAAACATCTTAACCATTATACCAAAAAGTATATTCCAGGGAATCAAAGCCTGGACTACAGATAAAATTTGTTAACAACATCATACATAAGAGAGTAGTGGCTAAAGGTAAGTTATAAGAAGCTTATATCATGTTCTTCCAGAAGCCACATAAAGATCCTCTTTCCCATGATGGACACCATCCCATTTATTTCAGATTTTATTAAACTATAAGTTGATGCATATGGATCAGACTAGATTTATTAAAGATACATTTTTATTTTATTTATTTTTTATTTATTTGACATTTGTTAGCCATGCTAGTCTGACTGGATTGGATAACCCATCTTCAGTGTAGGCCTGGGAAGAAAAGCTCCACATTTAGACATGTAGGTACATATACACAGATAGATTACAATTTTCCAACCCAGAATGTTTGTAGAGACTTTACACAGTAAGTTGTAGACAGGTTAAGGATTAAAACAAAAATGCACAGTTGCTTAGTGTTTGCTTAATATTTAACTTAATTTCTAAAGCATTTCCATATAATACATTAGATTACTTGGTAGAAAAATAGTTATTGTATTTATCAGCATATTAGGCTTACAAAAACTTACAAGATCATATAAGTAGTTTTATGAACACTTTTTGGCCATTGTTCTTGCCTGTTTTCACATACATGTGAGAAATATTATTTGGCTTTCAGAAGGCTTTTGATAGCCTGGGATGACCCTTCTTGTTCAGTGCTGCAATTGCCTACTGATTTTCTCTATAGTTCATTCCAAGATTAAGGCATTCTAACCCTTAACCCATGGATGGGGTTATCATGGACTTTACCGTCTCTGCCTCCCTTCCCATTTCCCAAGGCTAAATGCTAGGTGCCCTTTCTCCATGTTTCTGTTTACCATGGCAGTGGAGTCTTTAAAGGCTATGTTATAACCAAACAGTTTCAGTAGTCCCTTAATAGTCTCATTGGAAGGACTCAAGTCTCTCCTTTATTCAGGCTGTTGTCTAATTTTTGCATGAGATCTGCTGGCTGATTTTCTGAAAAGAAAATGTACTGCTGAATTATATGTTTTTGGAGGGTCTGTGTCAAAACATGGATAAGACAGAGTTTGTCAAGATTAGTTGTGGGTAATAGGATAACCCTCATCCTCCGACTGCTTAATTTCTGGCAATTGTAAGAGGGCTTTCTCTTGAGACCATTACTGAATGAATTTTGTGATGCAAATTATGAAATTATGATTATCTGAAGAACAGAGTGGACAAGCATTTAAGAGGTAGGGTGGGATTTTGCATCTTTTTTTTTCTCAAGCAGACAGACAGCCAGGGAGCAGAAAACAGTGATTAAGTCTCATCTTTACAAGTGACTTAGCCATCTTCTCTTGTTTCTGGAGATAAGAGACTGAAAAAAGCTGGGAAAAGTGAGGAGAATCTGGAGTAATAAGTATATCCAGGGTTCAGAGGAAGGCTCTTCAAATCACTGAGTGGTAGGTGTAGTGCTGTTAAATTTTAAGCTGTGTCAAGTCAGCTTTTCAGATAGACAAACTGCATGAGAATTACCTTAAAAACTGATATGTGTCATACTTGAAATTGATAGATGCAATAGTATAGGATCTTGTGGTGTGGAATGGGGTGTTAGCTGGGAGATACGCAGAGGCAGCACCCCTTGCTTGAAGGTCGCTTGGAAGAAATAAAACTGTGCTGCTACCATCTTGAGGAAATGTATCGGGTGCTGGAAGCAATCCCTTATTTGGGACTGCCCTGTGTTCTTGGTTAGTGGTGTTCCCTTCAACTAGAATGAATAGAGGATGGGAGGCTTTTACAAGGTGAAAGGCTTATTCCAGACTGGCACGGGGGGGGGGGGTTGATTAGGGGAATCATATCAGAAGTTCATGAGACTTCAGATTTCTACATGGTCCCTTTCATGGCAGTAATGCAGAGTTTCTTGATAGATGGAAGTGAAGGGTGTTGTTTATGTATTGGCTGAGTTGAAAGTCGTAATGCAGGCTCCTGTTAACCAAAACTTGTCCTCTTAGAATGCACAAAGAGGAAGCTATAAGAAACATTTTGAGTTTTTCCTCTAGAAGGGTGAAAACTGAAATTGTCAGACAAACCTGCTGAAGCTGAATATAGTTCCAAAAGTGTTTCTGTGTGTTTTAAATAACTTCAGAGAGATGCTACTTTATCCTATTAAGGCTCAACATTAAGTCAGCTGTTTATGTTAAAATACTAAGCAACCCCTGCTTCCAATAATGGGATGATGTTAGGAACTGAAAATATGGATGTTTGGATGATACTGTCCGTCAGAATAAGATGGATCTGGTAATAAAGGAAGTGCTAATGATACATTTTAATGTCAAGGTGTAAGTTTTTCCTGGGGGAATTCAAATCATGCTGTTAACAGTGAAGTAATGATTATTACAGACTATAACTATAATTAACACAAGGTAAATTAAGTGAAAATAAGAAATAATGTTACTGTAACACTGTAATTCCTATTCCCTTAAAGGAATTCTCTATGGGAATTTGGAGGACATTTCACCCATTCTTTGGTTCTTTGACAGACTTGCTTTTCTGGCATGGCTCATAACTTGTTACATTCAGTTGCATACTTCAAACAAAAATGATCATAATCATTTACTGTTTCTAACAAAAACTAAAGAAATGATAATAAAATCACTGTCAAAACAGACAGAGAAATAAGTAAGTTAATTAAAGACTACTATTAGAGGAGTAGCTTTACCAGAAAGAATCAAAATACTAGCTACATGAAGTAGTTATCAGGTTACTTCTTTGGGAATAATTTGGATGACAACAGTTTGCTTGAGTATTTTGGTCAAATTTGATTTGTGCACTGGTCATATTTGACAGAAATGGCATTTGACTGAATGTGGTTACTGGATCAGTTGTACAAGTCATTCACTTTGGGATTAGAGGTGGACCTTAGTTATGCTTAAGTTTTGAGATTTTAATTTTGTTGAGTATTAGGGTTAAGGTTGACATTAGGATTAGGTTTAGGTATGGGTCTGGGTTAGATTTGGAGTTGTGGTTAGAATTACAGATACATTTGGTTTCAGATTTATTTTAGGGTTGAGTATGGGTTTGCAGTTTTGGTTAGGTTTAAAATTAGGGCTAGGTGTAATATTATGGAGTGTATAAGGAGTTGTTTCCTATCTTGGGTATGAAAAACTATGCCCGTTATAAGAAATATTGTGGATAGTTGTGTGAATTAATATACTTCATTACATTATTGATAAGTGTACCTTTCAATTGTTTTTATTAATTTTTTATTTAAATACTATATGGAGTTCATTAAAGGACAGCTGTGTCCTAAACATGATATTTGCTTACCACACAGTATGTTTTCCTCCCTATAGAATAATCCCTGTATCTCCATGTGCTATAAAAGTTAAAAAAAGCATGACTAGCAGGTTTTTCCCCTGTATGGCATTTCTGTCATAGTCATCTTCCTCACTGCACACCATTTTGGGGGCTGAAGGAAAGGTCAGGCCACTGTCTTTTGGAATTTGTCTCCCTCGCTCTTACATAATTTTTCTGGTCACATCTAAATATTTCTTGGTAAGGAATAACACACACAGAAAGACCTGTGCAGTTCTCTTTTGTTATTTACATTTACTGGCATCATAAATGTCTTCAGACTCTGAGGATTCGCAAGTCTACTGTCATCTATAGCTGCATTCTTTCCCACCCCTGGGGCCCTAAACCTAATGAACTGCATTTATTTCTGAATGATTTAAAAATCATGGGAATACGTGCAAAGTAAAGCAATGGTTATAAACAGTAGTGGTCAATATACTAATTTGCTGAACTAGTCATTGCTAAGAAGAATCACTCAAAAACATTTGTATGTTACGCTCTGTATGAAGTAAAACAGTTAACTTGATGCTAAAAATGACTGTTACTGAGCAAATGGACTTATGTGAGTATTAGCTGTGCATTTCAAGGTATGTATTTTGCTGAGCACAATTTGAGGAATAGTTTAATTTGTGTATACTCAGGATTAATAAATTAACTAATTTATGTGAAACTGCTGAAAAAATGACAAGTAAGATTAGAAGTTAGCAGTTTTCCTGACAGGACCAGGCACAATGATCTTTTTGATGTGTTTTACCATTTACAATTGATTAGCTAAGTTTTTAAGGCAGAAAATACAATACTATGGCTGACTGAGCTGAGACTAGACGTAAAACTCAAATTCAGTTTTTTTTTTAAAAAGACTATGTTATCTCAACTATTTTTTTTTTCATTTTACCAAGCAATTTTTTAAAGAAATGTGTAATATATATGTAGGAAAAGAAATCTATAAAAATCACAAAAAAATCAGTCATTAACAGTCCTATTCAATATTCTCAGTGTGAACAGTATTTCTCACAACTTTCTTTACAAGCAAATGGAAGTGAGATCTGATGGTAGAGACTAAGGCAGTATAAACTCAACAGCTGTGCTATCACTGTGTATTACAGCCTAGAAGGAGTTTTACATGAAAAGATTATCACATCAGCATATCTGCACCCATGAAGGCATTCAGGATTAAAAAAAATAGTAATAAGTAGTTATTGTACTGCTATCAGGTTTGGACTGTGCATGATGACTTCATATCAAGAAAAAAAAATGTTTTGATTTTTCAGTTCCTGACCATGCTGGTCAGGTAAGTTGTCTTTTGTTGAGGTTGTTTTCAAAGAGATGTCGTAGACTAATGTGGAGGAAAGATACAGTTAGATGCTGGTCAACTTAACACACTGAGTATGACTTCCTTATTCAGCAAAACTGAAATACTCTTTTTACAATGTTACAAGAAAAGCCTGCCTAAAACGAAGAACAAGCAGATGGCAGTGACTACTTTGATAACAAACAATGAAGATGTAAAAATACAAAGATACTACTTCCCTAAATAAAATACTTCATTAGTGGGAAACTTCTATGAAAAAAGATCATTATGGAAAGCTGGAAGTGAATGATGTCAGTAACAAATAAAGATTTAATAGTTATTTGGAAAATTCCTGCTAAAAGAAGAACATAGAACATATAGAGCACACTATTACATGATATAAAAACTCTGGAATTAATATTTTCACAGTGATGTTTTAACTGATCAGAACTATAAACTGTGCTTGCTATGCACACACACACACACGCGCGCGCACACCCACACCCATGCACGCACGTGCACACACACACACACACACACACACACACACACACACACACACACACACACACACACACACACACACACACACACACACAATATGCAGGAATGCTAAATATGAAAAACAGACATAGCAGTGAAGTAAGATGTGTTATCAAAAAATTAAAAACTAGCAAGACCCCTGGTCAGGATAATGTGCTAGCAGGAACATAAAACTCTGTTTTAAAGAACTGTCCTCCTCTGATGACATCAGTGTTTAATTTATATATGAAAAGGGATGTCCTATATTCTTGGAAAACAGATGTAGCAGTTAGTATATACAAGGAAGCAGATAGGTGGAACACCAGAATGTACAAACCCATTGTATTAATTGAACTATCCTTAACAAATCTAAAGTTACTTTCTTAGGCTTAAAGAGGAAATTAAGTAAAATGACAGATTATTTAGAGGTGATTCAACGCCTAAAAGAAATGTATGCTTACATACATAAGACTCTATTCTGCATATCCCTTGTGAGTTTTTCATTAACTGTTGACAGAGTTAATAAATCAGTTCTACAGAGAATAATGGATAGCAATGGGTTATACATCTAATCCAACAGGCATGATTATTGTCACATACCACTGTGATGTCCCCACACTGGGCCAGTAATCAAGGAGCTTGAATCCTCATCACTGACACTGGAGAGGGACGTTCATTAGGAATACAAATTTGTACACATAGTATTTTCAGATGCAGCTCTCTGCACCAAGTACAATTTCCCTTAAGAGCACACAGGGAACACACTCAGTCCAGGGTTCTGGATCTCTGTATCTGTCTCCCTCCAGGTCCCCAAGAAGAGTCTCCACTGGTAGAGCTGTAGGGCTAGGTCCTCAGCCAAGTTTCCAAGCCAAGTCCTCCAGCACCCTCTCTGTGAAACCAGTACTTCATGTCCCTGCTCCAAGTAGCTGGCACACACACACACACACACACACACACACACACACACACACACACACACACACACACACACACACACACACACACACACATATGCACACACACACCTGGAAAAGGGTAGCACAGATTTAACTGCTGTTCCCCTTTCTGCCCAGAGTATAAAGTAGTTATCACTACCACCAGAAATTAACAAGGGGTGTCCAATTATTCTGCACAATATTGATACTAATACAAATGGTAGTAGTTGAACAAAACAGCTAGGCCTTCAGCAGTGGCTCACACAGTGTCACCAAATAAATATAAGTATCTCCACTCAGTATCTCTACTGTAGAAGTATCTCCAATAAAACCCACACCCCACATGGCTGTCTCTCACTGTACTTGCCAGACATAGTGGTCCTAACTGAGACTTGGCTAAAGCCACACATCAATGACAATGAAATTATTCCTCCATTATACAACATCCTAAGGAAGGATAGAAAGGACAAAAATGTGGTGGCATTGCTATACTGTTTAGGAATAACCTCACAGTACAAACATTAAACTTAAAATACCCTTCCATGGACAATGTAGAAATAATGTTCACTCAACTGAAGGTAAACTCCAAAAAACTAATAAACATAAGTGGATGCTATATACCTCCAGGCAATAATATACCCAATCTAGAAAACCTGCTCCTTTGGTCCTGTTTATCTCTCCCAAATGAAAGTGTCATTTTGGTGGTTTTAATATTGATTGGCTATCCTGTAACTCTCCCACCCCAACAAATTATATTAATCTCCATGGCTTTACCCAAACCATCCAAACACCAACAAGAATCGGCAAGGCAGTGAATAGGGAATCAACCCTAGACTGGATTCTCACTAATAAGCCATGCCACCCCTCTCTTTCAGGATGCCTACCAGATGGTCTAAGTGACCATCTGCCAACCTTCATACTATGACAACATAATCACAACCCCAAAGACACTGTTTACCAATTCATTAGAAACAAAAAAACTTTAACCCCATCAACTTCAATGTAGAACTAAAACATTACAACTGGGCACCCCTAAAATTCCTGGAATTAAATGAGGTAGTTACCTACTTTAATGCCACCTTTCTAGGTATACTGAATCTTCATACCCCTCCCAGAACCATAAGAATCAAAGCTAATCCTGCTCCATGGCTTACAAGAGGAAACCAAACTCTTCATCAAAGCCAGGGACAAAGCATGGGATCACTGGCATACTGCCAAGTCCCCAGCTGCGAAACAAAAATATCAGGAGCTTAGGAAAAAAGCTAAGAAGTTAGTAAAACTTGATAAGATTAATTACTAATCCAGACTTCAAATCAAGCAACAACACCTTCAAAAATTTTGGGCGGCCATTAACAAATTATTACTACCAGGCAAAAGTGGTACTCCATCCCCCACCCTTATCAAATAACTCGGATAGCACTGCTACTCAATTTAACAAATTCTTTACAAAGACAATCTTAACTCTAGCCAACCAACAGAAAAACCAGCACAAACCCCTCTCCTCAGAATCCTTCACTCCTCCAACAAATAATTGCCCCTTTCAATTCCAGCCCGTCTCTATAGATAGGATAAAAACATACCTCAAAAACCTAAAGCCCAATACACTGGATGCTGACAAACTACCAGGTGAATTCTTAAAAACTGCTGCCACCACACTGGCCTACCTTATAGCCTTTCTAATTAATAGATCCCTTTCAGAAGCCATTGTCCCAGAAATCTGGAAAATATCTCATATAATCCCCCTACACAAAGGAGGCACCTTCACAGAACTTACAAACAACCGACCAATAACAATACTATCCCCTTTAGCAAAAATTCTTGAAAAGGTTATACACTTCCAAATGTTAGACTACATACACACACATAAATTCCTGTCAAACACTCAGCACAGCTTTCACCCCTTCCATAGTACCACCACTGCCTTACTGTCCTTCACCAATACAGTAAACACTCATAGAAACAATGGTAAATTTGTTTCTGCCACCTTTCTTGACCTGTCAAAGGCCTTTGATATGGTTAGACATGGCATTCTTATCAAAGAACTATCTGAATCAGCACTTTCTCAATCCTCCATAGCCTGGTTCCAAAACTACCTAACTGGCCATCAACAAGCAGTTCTGTGGAAACTAGAACTCTCACCCCTTCTTCCAGTCACTCATCCTGTTCCCTAGGGATCCATATTAGGCCCACTACTTTTCACCCTCTACACCAACAAACTCTGTACCTCCACTCCCAGTGTATCTGTTATACAGTATGCAGATGACTCTATGTTAATTTGTGCAGTTTCTCTCTATGGGAACTTCACAAATTAACACAGGAATCTTTCCTCTCTATTGAATCATGGCTATCCAATATCCATCTTATCCTAAACCCTGCTAAAACCAAATTACTACTCTTTAAACCTACTAGAGCCACCTCATTAACTACCACCTTTCATATAATATCCAACAACAAAACAACTATCTCCCCCACAGAACATACCAAACTTCTTGGTGTAGAGATTGATAGCAATCTAAGATTTGATATTCTCATCTCCCAAACCATCAGGAAAGTCCACAAAAAACTAGGTACCCTCTATAGAAATAAACAATTCCTTACCCAACAAATGAAGGCAACCATAGCCCACACTCACCTTGTTGCTACCCTCCTCTACATCTCCCCTATTCTTACCAACCTTAGAAAATCAGACCTAGCAAAGCCCGACTCTTGCTACAACAAAATCACCAGATTCACCTCAGACTCTCCTTTTAGATCTCACCACTGCTCATCCCTGAAACAACTCAACTTCCTTGAACTTCCCCAAATGTCACACTACAATCAGCTCTCTCTTGCACATAATATTCTGTATCAACCTGAAAACAATCCTGCATTACAAAACCTACTTCTCTCCCAGAGCCATAACAGGACTCTTTGATCTAGTAACAAATTTATGCTCACTGTTACTAAATCTAATAATACAGTAGGGGACTCCCTCTTCTCAAATTATGTAACCAAAATATGGAACAAACTACCCAGTCATATACCTACTACCACTACCTTCACACATTTTTAAAAAATCTTTAAAGACTCATCTCATTAATAACTGGGTCTGCTCCTGTACTACACCAAGTTAGACCCTGCTTCATTATGCTCATCACTCCTAATCTTTCCTGAAAATCCTTATACCTCACAATGCTTTAATAGGTCAGTGTCCTAGGACTGTATATATACACAAAATATAGTATAACCTGAGATCTTTGTTCTGGTTTACACTTTAACAAACCAATCCAGCTGCTCACTCCAGCAATTATATTACAGTTCCCTTATACTTCAACCTCTACTAGTGATGTATTATCTCTCTGTTTGGGTTAATAGTGCTGTTATGTCCATTTTAGTTACTTGAGTTATGTCTATCTGTTTTTGACTTTATTTTACATGCAAAAGTTGTAATATGCTATATAGTGTTGCATTTGACTGTAATTTTGCCTGAAAATTTTGCTTTGCTAAATGTGTCATAAGCTATATACTGTTTTTTTTTTTTTTTTCTTACTTGTGGAACTTTTCTCCTCGAGCCTCCACTGAAAATGGACATATGTCCAGTGGACTATCCCGGTTAACAAATGTAAAATAAACAAAAATAAATAAATAAAATATAAGAACTCTCAATGATTAAATACATTCTAAAAGGACCAGCCAGAATAAAAGTTTTAAATATATTTAATAAAAAATAATAAAAGAACATGAAAATACTGAATATATATTTGCAGTAAACCACAGAGTTCAAACACAGGAAACATTGAAAATGACACTGATGGACAGACTCAGATAAATAAAGAAAAATTATATCAAAACTAAGCTTCACTATATTTTCCTGACTGAATCTAGGATAATTACTATTTCCTACTTACTTAATAGAGCAAGGCAGATGAAGTGGTGAATGATCCTTCTTGTTGTCAGGCCCAAGAGAGAATACTCAATACTGAGAGATTTCTCTTTGTAATATCTAAAATTTCCAAGATGGCTGGCAGAATTATCTCATCTGGTCACCTGACTGACTGTAGGTTCTCAAAATATTCCCCTTTGAAGCTTGAGATAGATTGTTGGCATATATGTGATTAGATGGGTCTACCTGACAATGCCGAAAGCTGACAACGCCGACGATGAGAACACCGACACCAGAAGATCGAAAACTGAGATGACCAACGGATGAAAACCCCAACGCTGAGAACACTGACATGTGAAAAGGCTGTGTAAGTATGCGGTAGTGACGGACATTAGGGTTAGGGTGCGAGTAAGGTAAGTGTGCAATATTGACGGACTCTAGGGATAGGGGTGGGATAAGTGAGTTAGGATTAGGGCGCGGTTAGGTGAGTGTGCGATAGTGACAGTCTTTAGGGTTAGGGGCAGGTTAAGTGAGTTAGGGTTAGGGTACGAGTTAGGTGAGTGTGCGATAGTGACAGTCTTTAGGGTTAGGGGCGGGTTAAGTGAGTTAGGGTTAGGGCGCGGGTTAGATGAGTGTGCAATAGTGACAGACCTTAGCGTTTGGGTTAAGGTTATAGATAGTTGTGTATCTAAGGTTTAGTGTGGGTTTGTAAGGATTTTGGTGTGCTTGTGTTGTGTGTGTGCTTTTTGGACAGGGGATTTGTTTTGTTTGTTGATTGTCGGGATTGTGGTGTGTCGGGCATGTGAGGTTTCGTGTTTGTGAATTTCGGTTATGTGGTGTCGGTGATTTCGTTGTCGGTGTTGTAGTGCATCGGTGTTGTCAGGTAGATCCGATTAGATTCATATCTAAGGTTTTGCTAATGTTTATGGCAGTGCCTGGGACTTCCCCTCTTTTTACTGAGCTAATGAACAAAGACTTCCTTCAGATATGCCGTCTCCGGTCCTATTCAGAGCTGTGCTAAGCACTTCCACGGCCCAACAGATGGTCTAATTAACAGTATTTTTCACAAAGTAAGAAATAAGCTAGCTGTTTAACTGTTTCTCTTCCAGTGTCCTTTGCTAACATATATACATACAGTCTCACATGTATATTCTTTCTCTGTCCAGTAGGACCCACTGTTGATACATTTTTAACACTAGCAACTTTAGAAACACATTTTGATTTTCAAATGCCATAAAGTTCTAATTCACTGGGAGCATAAACATCTGTACAAATCAGTTTGATATTCAAAGGCCATACGGTTCTAATACATTTGTAAAATAAGCATTTGTGCAAATCAGTTTAACGTTCAAATGCCATATAGTTCTAATACATTTGTAACACAAGCATCTTGTATAAATAAGTTTGATATTGAAAGGACATATCATTCTTTACAGAACTCCAGTTGGCAATGCTGGCACTAGCCCATATCATCATAACCACAATGCTCAGTAAAGAATTATTGCAGGAAAGACTTAACATAAACAATTAAACAGCAACTCTATCCATAATTATAATTGCTTTCCTCCTTCCATTGGCATATATTCTGGTCTATCTGCAAATCATGTAATTAATCTCTTTCTTGCTTAGATTATAATGTTTATAGCTGAAATTCTACCCAACAGTTCTTGCACTTTTTGAAACGCTTATATGACTGACAAAAATTGGGGGAACAAACACACATATGGTATTTATGTTGCTCTATGCATGGAATACGCAACCTTTTATGCAGGTAAAAATGTAAGAAAATTGCAGCACAAAATTTCTGAGCGCTACTATCTTATTTAAAACGCAAAAGTAGACAGTACTGTGTTTAGAGATACACAATGTTGTAAGGATTTTAAAAAGCAATATGTTTCAATTATGGAGTATGTGCAAATTGATATAAGAGAGAATCCTGGAAAACCAATTGGATAAGTGAGGATATCATTGAAAAAGTAACTTTGCTG
The DNA here is from genome assembly GCF_019279795.1 of Protopterus annectens. Lineage (NCBI taxonomy): Eukaryota > Metazoa > Chordata > Ceratodontiformes > Protopteridae > Protopterus > Protopterus annectens. Next base: position 632,246,971 of record NC_056739.1, read on the forward strand.
CATATCATTCTTCACGTATTAATGAAACTGTATTGGCAATAAAGAAAAGTGATGTGCATTATAAAGTCTAAATAAACATTTCATTGTTTCATAATCAGTTTATTCATTTATATATTTAGTTACTTAGTTTTATATTTTTGATTTTTTTTTACTACATTACAAGTCATTTGACAACATTCAGGCAGTCAGTACTTAAAAGACTTACACACTCTACCTTCTTTAGTAGTGTTTGGCACCAACTGTTTTCTCCAACATGTTCTAGGCTCCACTACAGCTAAGGTACTCCCCATCCCTTCCTTGATGAATGGAGAACTGCTTAATGGTACACCATTCTATGAAGTGTGATTAACTCCTCAGTTACCTAGCTCCATTCTTGCACCTAGGCATCAGTTATAAAAAGCCATACCCAACACCTGCACCTGTGTGTAAAAAGGTTTTTGTTTATTTACTAATATAAGTCTGGTGATATCACAATTTATGTCTTAGCATATTGCTGTCTTAGTAATGAAAACTTACCTTCTTCTTCTGGCTTTTTCCTGGTTAGGGGTCGCCACAGTGGATCACCTGTCTGCTCATGATTGGCAGTGGAGTTTTACGGTGTTGAGTTGCCAGCCCGGCACCCAACCTTCCATGGAAGGCACACACATGCATGCACTCACACCTAGGGCCAATTTAGAGTGTCCAATTCACCTATGCATGTCTTTGGGATGTGGGAAGAAACTGGAGCACCCAGAGGAAACCCACTCCACCACAGGGAGGACATGCAGACTCCGCACAGAGGGCACCCCAGCTGAGGATTGAACCGGAGAACCTCTTGCTGTGAGGTAGCAATGCTAACCACTGCACCACCGTGGCCGCTCCAACTGTATAATGTAGTTTGCATGTTTTGTAGTGCTTGCAGGAAGGTTATTTCCTTTAGGTTCTGGCAAGGAGTTGCCCTTCTTCTGTGCTACTATCGAAGTCATTATCCTTACAGACTGCATAATTTCCTCATCTGGTTAGATGTGCTGCTTTCACACATAAAAAGTAGCATCTTAAATAGAGATGATTGTTTAGCATTTCTCATAATTTTCTGTTTATATCAGAATCTGGGTGGCTGCATTTAGATTTGGTGTAGGTGTGTCTTTATATCTCTTACCTTTAGTCGTGCTTTATTCAAACTTTCATTCTGTCTTTCTTTAATATCTATGATTTCCATCTTTAAAAATGTGGGAAAGATATAAGACAGACTACCATTAAGAATGGCCAGAGATGATGGTAGGTAGTAACTTGGCATTGTACAGATATGTTGTATAATAAAGTAGGTGAACAGGTATGAGACACATCAGGAAACCAGTAATTTAACATTTAATCATCTTCACAGCACAAGTATAGCAGCAGATGACATTGCTTCCATCCTTTGGCTTATACTGTCCATACTTAGATCAGTACCTATGTACATGACCCCTTTGTAGCAATGTCAACATCCCATTGTTGTAAGACTGAAAACTATTGCAACCTATCCTCAACAGCAACAAAAGCCAATCATTTGGGACTTGTTTTGTAAATGACGAATCTTTCAGCTGTGTGAAAACATTCAAACGTGTGATATCATTGCATAGAGGTGTAGACTTGGTAATCATTTAGACACATTCTGTTAGAATGCATTGTAAAATGATACACTGGAGAAACTGTAGGGAAACATTTGAGGAGAGCACAACTGATGTTTGATAAAATTGTAACATTCATATTGCTCTTCTTATGTGCTCAATGGGTATTTCTTAAAAGGCAATCTATCAGTTTATCACAGTGTAGAAGTCCTGGAGTGGGAAACAGAATGCAGAGGGTGGGTCACAGAATGCATGGGGCAACTGTGGCCTGCTTTGAATTTTGACTAGTTCTTGCCAAAAGCAGACCTCTGGATGCTCTGCATATACTTTCCCCCCAATAAAGATTCACAGAAACATGCATAAACAGAGGACCACTCCTAAGTTATGAGCATAAAACAAGCTTTGGAATCATTGCTAAAAAAATAAAGAGAATTTTTATTGCATTTTATATGGTCTTTCAAAGCAAAGTACAAAGCCTCTTAGTTAAAATTCTGATAAATGAAAAGCTGGTATGACATGAGTTACAGCTTGTGCTAGTAGGTTTAATATGGCCTTTGTAAAGAACATGAAAAAAATGGAACAAATAATATGACATAAAATAGTCCAGATAAATGAAACCAAATAAGGGAAATACTTATCTACGAGCACTGAGAATTAGTTATATCTGGTTATCAAGCTGATTGTCTGGTCAACTGATTCCTTTAATATAATCACAAAGTGCGTAGTTTAAAACAAGCCCCTAGTTCATTTAATTCACACTGCAGCAGAATGAAACTATGATTAATGACCTTCCCACAGAAGATGTAAAAAAACAGTTAAATATATTAAGTAAAACAGGATATAAATAAGCTTCATCTGTAATTTTAGCAACTAGTCTGAATATTTACAAAGTGCTATAGTGTTACAAGTCCATGTCTAATGATAATGGTAGTCACACAGAAAGTAAAACATTAAATAAATGATGCAAAACAATTAGTATGTCAGATTTTTAAATACTATGATGAATATTCCCAGGCAAAAGTTCTAGTTATATATATATCAATTTATAGGAAAATTCAGATAACAAGGTTATTAATAATTGACTGTGTCATTCTGAAACAATGTGCTTGTCTGAATGGCAGTTGGGTGAAGGTCATGTATTGTAAAGTTGACCAAAACTGTGGCTGATCAGCAGTGGTCATTGAAAAGAGGTAATGCCCTCTTCCTCAGGCAACAACTGTGAAGGTGATTATACATGGGAGTTGTAAAGGGTATTGCTACACTTCCAGACAAATCACTTTGATCTGCATTTTCTGAGAATGCCATCTCATACATTGGCTTTGTAATATCAGCATTTCTAAAACTATATTTTAAAGATTCAAGGATGTCTGTGGTACCTTATGGCATACACATTTTGCTCAGGGGTTAGAAAAAGGAAATATTTTGTGGCTGGTGAGCAGCTGTTTCTGCCAGCCATAAAATGATCACTTTTATATCACCACCCAGAGAACTTATTAAATGTCAGTAACACTGACTAATACATTTCCTGGCTTGATTTTATTGTGCATTTATGTAGAACATGAAGAAATGGAAAAAATAAAAATAAATTATGTAACATCCACAGCTATGCAGCTGCAAATGCATCTGTAGAAAGTGAAACACTGTATCTGTAATATTTTTTCTTTTTTTGTTTATCTAAATTATCTGGATTTACTAGACCAGTTTATCAGAGTGTATAGATATGGACTACTTGCAATAATTCAGTGAACAAGACCAACCCGTGTTTTATCTAATATTACTTCCACCTAAAGTTTTACCCATTAAAGCTCTAGCTGTGCAGGTGACTACAGTGTAAGAGAACAAGGCACACATTCAGGCCATACAGGTAGTTTGACATTGGTGTTTCATTGTGGCATGCAAGTTACCCTGCCATCAGTTAGTGCTTCATTGAGGAATGCAGGGGACCCTGCCATAAGTTAATGTACCATTACTGCATGCAAGTTACCCTGCCATCAGTTAGTGCTTCATTGAGGAATGCAGGGGACCCTGCCATAAGTTAATGTACTATTACTGCATGCAAGTTACCCTGCCATCAGTTAGTGCTTCATTGAGGAATGCAGGGGACCCTGCCATAAGTTAATGTACCATTACTGCATGCAAGTTACCCTGCCATCAGTTAGTGCTTCATTGAGGAATGCAGGGGACCCTGCCATAAGTTAATGTACTATTACTGCATGCAAGTTACCCTGCCATCAGTTAGTGCTTCATTGAGGAATGCAGGGGACCCTGCCATAAGTTAATGTACTATTACTGCATGCAAGTTACCCTGCCATCAGTTAGTGCTTCATTGAGGAATGCAGGGGACCCTGCCATAAGTTAATGTACTATTACTGCATGCAAGTTACCCTGCCATCAGTTAGTGCTTCATTGAGGAATGCAGGGGACCCTGCCATAAGTTAATGTACTATTACTGCATGCAAGTTACCCTGCCATTGGTTAGCATTCCATTGCAACATGTAGAGTGCCCTGGCATCAGTTAACGTTCATTGTGATGTACAGGGTACCTGCAATCAATTAGTGTTTCATTGCTTTAAGCCAATCGCATCCAAGAAGTACAGAATATTGCAAAATATAATAAGTTTCATATGCTGCTTGCTATAAATGTTTGCAATTGCCCTTGTTTTAGGTGATGCTAAGAGGATATTGTTGGATGTGTGAACTCAAGAAATCTACATGGAGGTTTTAGACCAACTTAACCAACTAATGAAACAAATCTTGGGCAAAACTCAAAGTATCTCTCACTGACAGTAGCTCAAAAAGCTTGTGGCTTAGTGATTTTGCTTAGATATTGTATTATAATATTATTTAGATGCAAGAAAGTGGTATACATAGCTTACTATTTGTTCAGGGCATGTGAGGTGGGCTTGTTTATTAGAATTTGTTAATCAGAAAAGTCTGACTGGACAGACCCCATTTTCATCAGAGGCTCCAAAATATAAGCTGTAAGGGCTACAGTAACAACATTAACAGGAAGATGTCCCTGTTTATCTACAGTGGAACAAAAATATGTTGCAGTAGATATATGGGATATCAACAAAGGAAGATTTCAATTAAATAAGATAAGGTTTAAATGCAAAAGAGGACATAGAAAGATTTAAACAAGGAAATACAGACAAACAGCAAATTTGTTTTACATAACTTTTTGTTTGAGCTCCCACAGGACCTCACCTGATGGCTCTTCTACCTACACCCAGGTGTCACCCTTGTGGCAAGCCAGATCCACATCCCTCATCTAATAATAGCAGTATCCAGTCATTCCCATCCTCCCCAGCCAGGTGCTAGTGGCACCTGAGCCACTCATCAAATGTGGGTCTCCTGTGGTACAGTCAAGGCATTAGTCTCCTGTACCACATAAGTGGATAGGTTTGTTATACTATGCCACAGAAGTGGCTAGGTTTGTTATGCTATGCCACATAAGTGGCTAGTTTTGTTAAACATTGTCAAAATTATGTGTATATTGTTACAAAGACAAAACAGACAACAAAATATGTCACAAGCTACTATAAGTATATTTTTCAGTACAATATCTAGAAGATCATTTATATAAGATGCAGACTATGATTTATTTGTTTATGTATTTATTTATTTCCATTTGTTAATTGGGACAATCCATCTGTGCATGTTTTCACTGGAGACCCAGGGAGACAAGCACCATGTGATAAAATTTTTACATGCTTGCAGTAGAATAGCACAGAAATGGGAATCACACAGTAAAATTAAACTAAAATAATATACATAGAGTAAGCAAAAAATAAAACAAAAAGCTAATTGTCTTAATAAGCAGAACAGTATACATCAGTGCAATGAGGAGCAATTATTTACAAGTATACAATTTCACTTCATGACTAAGGAAAACATTTTATAAACAAAAGTTATTAGAATGATTGTAAGTGCAGGGATAAAAAGGAAAGAAATCAGTAAATGTTTAAATAAGAGTAAAAGTAGGTAATGGTATAAGAAATTATGTTATTTTCCACTAAGTGTATTTTAAAGATTTTTATGCATTTTAGCAAATGGTGAAATAGCAACCTGTATTACTTCATACATGGACGCCCTGGGTTTTGGTTAGATATTGCTGTAGTTTAACTAGGAATGTAGCAGTATTTGATTCTATTCATATGTCATTTGGGATATGGTTCAATGATTTTGCTACTGCTACTGAGTAGAGAGTCTCTGAAATTATTATTTGATTTTCCTTGGACTATTTGATTTTGGTTCATGGATCAAAATAGTCTAGAAGGATTGTATTTTTGCATTACATTGACAAGTATAGGACAATTGTTTGATTTGTATAGTATTCTATGAACTACTTTAAATTAAAAGAGATAGGCAATACATTTTGAAGTTTCAGCCAACCTTTGCTTTTGCAGTACATTGCAGTGATATGTTCTATTAGAAAAAATAGCAGCAAATTTAGTTATATTGTTATGAAATTACTCAAGGATGAGTAATTGCATTGTCTGAATATTGGTTAAAGTTGAGGATGCCTTTAAAAATGTAGGTAGAGTGGACTCAAATGTAAAACCCACGCATCATGGTTGACATGTCTAAGATGACTACTCCCGTGGAAGTGCAGAGGAGGAAGGGACTACCAAAGGTACTTTACTGGAGTTAATCCACAATAATAAACAGCACTACATATCTAAAAAAAACTGTATTTAATACTCTGAATTTTCTGCGTTTTGAGACTATTAAACCTAAAGGTTCCTCTCAAGAGCTCTCATTTGAAATCTTGCACGAAGAATCATTGATATGGCTGCCACCATGAGACACAGCACTGTGAGACAAACGTAGGTGAAGATGAAGATGTCTGATGAAGAGTAGAAGCCTTTGCTTGAAGGGTCTGAGCTCTGTCCATGGGAAGGCTTGCTCTGTAGAGCTTTGTGTCCAGGCTGCAACCTATGAATATTAGTAACTACACAGACTTCAACTGATATTTAGTCTGTCCTAGAAAATAAATCAATGCAATCAAATACTCTCTCACTGACAAAGAGTGATTCATGGATAGGGCAGTTAAAATGCCAGGCATCCACACATTGGTGAATACTTTGGCCTATCATAGATGCAAGTGTGCTGAAACCGCAGGTGCAGATTTAGTGACCATCCTGGGGGATGAGGTACAAACAAATGAAAGAGTCCAGATCAGATAAAAACTAACCCTGAAGTGCAGATAATTCCTGAATTATTTCATGATTTTATGTGGAGTTAGATATATCATAAAGGTCCAAAGAGCATATTTACTCTTTTTTTGCTAAATACAGAAGAAGTGATTTCAACAAGACCATTTGAAATGTTTATTTTGGGGCAAATGTGTTTAGGTGCTTATGTCCAAATTTAGTCTGAGAACTTTTGTCTTTCTGGCAGCAAACAGAAACTGCAGTGATATCTGGACCCTTTCTGATTCAGTGGGAGACTTGCAAGCATATTTTGTTTAAGTGACCTAGAATCTCTGCTTCTGACACTTCCATCTGTTGGGGTGAGATATCTGGCAGGGTGAGGATAGGGTTACCTGGGTAAAAACATAAGGCATTTTGTAACTCTTAGATATAACCATCCACATTAACTGTCTATGAGCATCACCTTCCATGCAGATAGGTGAAGAGGCAAAGGTCTCTGTGCTGCTGCTAGTTATCCATAGGCACCCTACAGCTACCTGATTACTACCAAAAAGCATTGTTATAGGGGCCCGTGACCTCTCTGGAAATTACCTTGGTTATTAGTGTTCTTTCCAGACTCTTAGTTTTGCTGCTCCCCATGCCTGAACCACATCTGATATAGGCTAATCTGCATTTTTGAGAAAATCCATCAGTTTGAGAAGTTAGAAATTGCAGCCCAGCTGCAGTGAGAGTCTTGCCTTTCTTATCCACATTCTCTATGTACGCTGTCACTTCAAGCCTAGACAGAACTTGCCTCTCAAGTGGGGCATTCATGAAGATCACCTGGCATTCTCAGTGAAGTTGGTTAACCTGAGCCACACATGCTGGTAAAGAACTAAGTCAAATCCTGTTGTGCTGGCAGAGACCTCAGTGACATTATTTTCTATATGCATCTTAAGATTAACAATAGTAGGTACGATTGCTGATCAGAAATTAAGTGATTTTTTATAGATCTATCGGGCAAGTGATTTACGATGAGAAGCATTTCATTCATTACACCCTGTGAAAACTCAACCATGTTATTCCAGCGGAAACCAATGCATTTAATCCCATTGTATTGTTATATACTATACAAAGTTTACTATGTAATTTTAAATTTGTAATTGCGTTAAAATGTTTGTTTTCATTGTGATATCTACTCTGTTTGTAACCTATTGTAATATATTTTGTTACTTTTATCTCAAAGTGGAATTAGTACTGTACTGTTTGGAGCTTTTCACCCAGAGCCTCCACAAAAAAGGGCTTGTTTACCCAAATGGACTATTCCAGTTAACAAAAGCAATAAATAAGTAAATAAACACCAATAGTCAACTTATCCCTGATTAGATCCGACCACAAACTAATCACCTTGGAAATCCACAACCCACCCACCCCCACCCCACACAAAGGTAACCACCATGAAAAACTTCTCCAAAGCTAACTTTGGGCTACTAAAAACAGAGGTGGCTAACTTCACAGCATCCATGGAACTGGAGAATAATTGCATGACCTCCGAATCGTACACCAGTGCACTGTACAAACATGTACACAAATGCATAGATCTCGCCATACCCAATAGAACCAAGATGCTCTCCTCCAAAAGAAGGAAGCCAATCTGGTGGTCCTCTGCCATAAACAAACTCTAGAACAGAAGAGGGAAACTGATGCGGAATAAGGTGAAGTCCCTAGACTGGAAAAACTCCCTTATCAGCCTCAACAAAAAGTTGAGATCCCTCATCAAATCGTCTAAAGCTAGCTATGAAAACAGAATTGCAGAAGATAGTAAAGACAACCACAAGGCCTTCTATAGTTATGTAAAGAATCTCCACAGCATCACCCAGATTTGCTCTGAGCTACTGCACAATGGCACCTCCTAAACCGAGCCAACAGATATTGCCAATATACTGACAGCAGTAGCGTTGTTGCCTCACAGCAAGAGGTTCACCCGTTCGATTCTTGGCTGGAGTGCAGGGAGTGTCTTCTGTGTGGAGTCTGCATGTCCTCCTCGCGGTTGGGTGGGCATTCGAAAGACATGCGTAAATGGGTGTGCCTTCATTGAAGGTTGAATGTCGAGCTGGCACCTCGGCGTTCATGAAAATCTACTGCCAATTATTAGCAGACCGGAGTTCCGCTGTGGCGACCCCTAACCGGGAAAAGCCAAAAGACAACAACAACACTGGCCAACAGATTCAGTGCCAATTTTACCCCTCTCTCCCCCACCAAAGGACCAATCACAATACCAGTAGATTGCCAGGCACCCAGTATTACTGATGCACAGGTTAAAACAACACTGTCTAAGGCCAAGAATACAGCTTCTATAGGACCTGATAATTTCCATGGCTGTATTCTACATGAACTACAGAGTGAACTGGCAACTCATCTGTGTGCCCTGTTCAATCACAGCCTCACCTCAGGCTTTGTTCCTACTGAATGGTGCACTGCTACAGTCATCACTCTCCACAAATGAGGAGCGATTACAGACCCTGGGAACTATCGCCCCCATTAGCCTGACAAGTCTGATATACAAAGCTATGGAAAGCATCATCATGGACCTAATAAACAAGGATATAGGTAATCTCCAAACTCTGAATCCCATACAGTATGTTTTTGTGAAGGGTAGATCATGCCTGCTCAACCTGGTCGACTTCTTTGATTCAGTCACTACAGCTGTGGTTGAAGGCAAGGTGGTTTATAAAGCCTACCTTGATCTGGCCAAGACCTTTGATACCATTCCACACTCAGGAATCATAGAAAAACTCACTAAGCTAGGCATCAACCCTTATATCACTAAGTTGGTTGCAAACTGGCTCACAGATAGAACCCACAGTGTGAAAGTAACTGACTCCAAGTCAGACTGCCGACCAGTCATAAGTGGAGTCCGACAGGATTCAGTCCTGGGCCCTCTCCTGTTTGGTATCTTCTTCTCTGAAGTCCAGGCCAACATGAAGGGACTCTGGCTGACAAAGTTTGCAGATGATTGCAAGTTGGGAGATATTATTAACTCCACAAGTGATGCTGACATCCTACAGAAAGGCGTCACTGAGACCAACGACTGGTGTCAAAACCATGGCCTTAAGCTCAATACCAAAAAAATGTGTCATCATCCCCTTTGGGAAAAACCCGGTTCCTATGAATTACCACATCGATGGTAGTCCACTGAACACAGAAAGTATTATAAGAGATCTGAGAACACAGGTTGAAAGCAACCTCTCTTTTGACTACCACATTGCCACTGTGGTGAGAAAGTCCTTCTGTGTGGCACATCTCATTACTAAGGGTTTGCATCCAGGAAGAAAGAGGTCATTGTCTCCCTCTGCTCTTCCCATATTAGGCCAACCATCGAGTACAATGCCCCATTTGGCATGCACCTCACTAGACACCTGCAACAACTGGAGAGGTCGCAAAAGTACCTCACAAAGAGGATCCTAGGCCTTAAACACTTCCCCTATATGGACTCCAACTATTCTCTGTCTCATATTGCCTACTTAGAGGCGATCTCTGCTTGACTTACAAAGCCATGTCTGACCCAGCTCTGTTAGAAATGCTACAGCTAAAGAAATCCCAATCCCTCCACACCACATGCTCCAGAGACCTCAACCTCATTACCACAATCAACAGAACAAGCTGGAGGGACAGGTTCATAACCCAGAGACTGCCCATGCTATGGAATAGACTTCCCATAATACTTGTCAAACAGAGCATCTCTCTGGCCCTCTTCAAGAGAAATCTTGATGAGTGGATGGGAAATAGAAAATTCACCCCGGGGATCACTGCAGTAGTTCTACACGACAGAGGCACTGGGAACTAAGGGCACGATGCCAGGGTAATCCTATGGCCTAAGCTTGTAAAGGCTCCAGGGCCATTAGCCTAGTACACACCTTTGAACCTATGAAATAAATAGCTAAATGCCATCAGATAAAAGGCTGAGAAAGTATATATGCATTTCTCCCATGGTCAGTGTGTACTAGGCTAATGGCCCTGGAGCCTTTACAGGCTTAGCCCATAGGATTATCCTGGCATCGTGCCACCCGACCTTAGTTCCCAGTGCCTCTGTCAAGTAGAGCTACTGCAGTGATCCCCAGGGTGAATTTTCTTCTGGTATTTAAGCCCTAACTTTGAGAGGGTTTCTGTCTATACACACTGAGCAGAGTGATGAGAGGTGTTGCATACAACTCTTAGCTGAGATATGTAAGTATCCTGTTTTTTTTTCGATTATTTATACTGATTATTGTTTCTAGCAATTTATATATAGCACTTTTATTGCCTTCTGCATAGTTTTTGAGTGTAGTTTATTGCTATTAAGTAATCTGCATGGGTAACTGATTTGCTTGCAGTTAAAAACATTTTGTATCTTTACAAATCTTTATCTGTTTAAAAACTTTCATTTTGTGGCTTTCTGTAGTGCTTACTGTCTGTAGGCTAATAGCTTTAGTATTTGTCCTAGTTCAGAATTGTTGGCTCTGGGCTTGTTTGTTTATACAGTGATTGTTCAAAGCACATGAACAGGCCATCTTGAATTAGCTGAAGCCTTTCTTTACCTTGGCTAGATTGTATTAATTGGCTGCTGGCTAGTGGGGGGCTGGTTCTTTTGTGTTTTTTGTAAAAAAAAAAAAAAAGTTGTTCTTCTGGTATTTAAGTCCTAACTTTGAGATAGTTTCTGTCTATACACACTGAGCAGAGTGGATGAGAGGTGTTGAATACAACTCTTAACTGATATATATAAGTATCCTGTTTTTTTCGATTATTTATACTGATTATTGTTTCTAGCAATTTATATATAGCACTTTTATTGCCTGCTGCTTAGTTTTTGAGTGTATTTTATTGCTATTAAGTAAGCTGCATGGGTAACTGATTTGTTTGCAGTTAAAAGCATTCTGCATCTTTACAAATCTTTATCTATTTAAAAACTTTCATTTTGTGGCTTTCTGTAGTACTTACTGTCTGTAGGCTAATATTGTCTCCACCCTCCCTCCCTGTTGGTGTATTGCTGTTATACTTGGTAGCTTTGCAGTTGCCCGTCCCTACTGTAAATCTGATCTGGGACACTCCTCCCAGTCTAGTGTAATTAGCTCATTCTACCTAATAGAGAGAGAACATTTGATAAGGCCTTCTGGTTCTCCTTTTTCCCTTTCAAAAAAATAAATAAATTTTTGCCTGAATCTCCTTGTGTTCTGACTGTGCTTCTCAAACATTTTGGAAATATAGAGTATATTTTAGAGCATTTATTATAACTGTAATTGCCTTAATATTGCTACAACTCAAGTGCTCTGGGTTGCACTGCATCTGAAGTGTTTGTGTGTTTTAGCTGCTTCTCTGTATATGTAGACTAGCTACCTATTCTGCTGTGTTACTGCCTCTTAAATTGTTTTTCAGTTGTGCACTTGCCTTGCTTCATTTAAAAACTTTTAAATTGCTAATTTTGTAGAGTTTTAATTGCATTTACTGTTTAAGACTACACACTCAAGTGTGTTAGCCTTTTCTGTGTTTATTTACTGTATTATTGCATTGTTTAGCCTGTTTCAACAACAAAAAAAAAATACTATCTTGTTTGCTCATTTCCCACCTTTTCTAGCCAGTCCATATCCCAGGCTTTGCTTGTCTCAGGACTTTATTTTTTTGTGCTCAGAGCTATTCAGACCTTGCTGTGGTAGAGGGAAGTCCTACTGCCTACCAGTGGGACTGGTGAGCATTGTACTACCTATCTAACACTAGAAGAGTGGTTTCCAGCTCTGAAATTGTAATTTTATTGGCCTTTTTGGGCTGATTTCTATCCCTTTCAACTTTCTGGCTTAAAAACGCGTGTGTTTGCACATTTTTCACATCGTGCAGCACTGCGAGGCTACAGTTAAACTATTCCAGGTGCCAGAAAGTCTGCTCTTCAAATTTTCCCTTAAAACTAGCTGGTTTCTCAGTAGTAGCACTAAAATCTGAACCCCTGTGACTAGCACTTGCTCTAGAATCTGCTGGAAAGCACTAGGAAGCCTGAAACTGATACAAGCACTCAGCTCTCCTTGTCAATAAGGAGAAATTAATCATAGGCACTAAACAGCCTATAATTGCAAAGTACCGTGCAAAGGTAAGGGAAAACAGCTCTTAAACTTTACAAAAAAGCACCTAAACAGGCATGTCCAATGGTCAGCTTCTGGTGATTTCTCCTGTCCACCTGGTGAATCTGGGCATACTGGGGCAATGCGGCAACTGCCTCATGTACAAAGACAATCCTCTCCTCCTACCACCCAACACTACAACCTGCGAGAGATGCACTTACATAGCCAAACTGGAAGCAAAGCTCTCTCAAGCCAAGATTGTGCTAGACAGTCAAGAGGAGAAGGTTAACACCTGCATTACACCTCAAGCAACTCATAGCCCTTCAAAACCCACACCATCAACACCCACACATAGCAACACTAAACCCACATATGAGGAGGCCCTTAACATTAACCTGCCCAAGCAACAAGGACCTCCGAAGCCGAAACACAAACAAACACCAGTCACAACCAAAGTGACACATAGCTCACAACACCAGTGTGCCACCCAACAACAGCCCCTAAGGAAAGACAATGTATCCAACACTTTAGTCATAGGTGACTCTATAGTCAGGCACACTGATGTCCCACTCACCAGGCTGAACAAGGAGAAAATTATAGTCAGCTGCCTGTTGGGTGCCAGGATCCACCACATAACGCATGCACTCAAGTCACTCCACAACAAGTACAAATACGACTCTGTCATTGTCCATGCTGGAGTAAATGACTTGAGATGTACCTCCCTGGACTACATGAAAAGAGAAATGGAAGAGCTCTTGGATCATGTGACCCAGGCAGGTGTGACCCTAGCCCTGAGTAACATCCTGCCTTCACCCAAAATGATACCACAGTATAAGGACAAAATGATTGACTTCAACAATTGGCTAAGCTTCTGGTGTCATTCAAAGGGGATCCAGTATTTGTCTGCCTGGGAAGACATGATCGACAAACCATGATGCTTTGCCAGAGATGGTCTGCACCTGTCACCCTTGGGATTCAGGTTACAGGCTAAAGCTCTTGCCACCCCTATAATGCTTTTTTTAGGCAAGGTTCAAAGGATAAAACCACCACCGTAACAGATACAAGCATGCAAAATCTGAAGGTAATGCTACTCAATGCTAGAAGTCTAAACCTCAAAATGCGCTCTCTCGAGGCACTCCTAAAAATGGAGAACATCGATATCTGTGCAGTAACTGAGACCTGGTTCAAGGCTCCAGAGAGCACCCCTGCAATACCAGGCTACAATTCTTACCACACTTTTATGCCACAAAACCAAGACCGAAACACTAAAGGTGGAGGAGTGTCCATATTCACCAAGGATATTCACACCTCCAGGCTAGTTGCCCAACACAATGCATCTGAAATACTCCAGGTGCAACTAACACTAGGTAAGACTGAAATCCAAATTGTAGCTTGCTACAGATCCCCCACCATGCCTCAAGATTCTCACTACACCTTTCTAAGCATACTGGAAAATATTAAGATACAACCAAACACCCTAATACTGGGTGATTTCAACTACCCTGCCATTAATTGGGAAAACTATTCGGGTACCAACTCCTTTTCCCAACGGTTCTTGGAATTCATAAATTCCAATACCCTGGATCAACTAATCCATTGTCCCACCAGGGGCTCCAATATCCTAGACCTAAATAATCAAACTGTTGCACCACGGCCAAAAATACGTGAACACAAAATCAAGTAAAATCTTGTAAGTCTGTTTATTCAATAAAAACAAGCGAAAAATGCTTGATAAAAACTTTTTCAATCTTTGTCGTTAACGATATTGACAAAATGAACACAAGCAGAAGAAATGCTTAGAAAATATTACTTTTTCAGTCCTTGTCGTTGACAATATTGGCAATTTATCTAAGATGGCTACTCACAAATTACTCCATGTAAAGAGATAAATAATCCCAAGGAGTAATAAAAATTGCTGTCCTCCAGATAACAGTGGAAGCGTATTGTCCAAAAATAAATTCACAAGCAAAGTTCAATCACAAGATGAAATCTCCATCTTTGTGAAATACCTAACAGGAAGAAAATATAGCTCTGCTGTTGGAACTCATAAACGAATATAGGCAGAGAAGTTCCAAAACAATGGACCCCAAAAACACGATAAGCGCTTTCGGTTTTCACCTTCTTCAGATCGTAAGGGGTAGAAAAAATGCTATACTTTTAAATCAGCTTACAGCCAATGACCATGCGCTAAATCTGGCGCCTTTAACGATGACACACCTTTTATGCAAATGAAGTACTCATTCATCATATTCTAAGCCAATAGATTGCTGATAAATGTCGTTCACAACTATAACTAGAGTTCTAAGGTTGTGACGTCAGATGAATTGCAGCGAATTAAGAAACAAATAATTCTTTGGAAGAAAGGTGTATACCTTACATTTAAATAAGATGTTTATTCATTTTCTTTAGCCAATTGACTGTTAGAGAACAACACATAACGTTCAAGACTGGAGAAGATATAGCGTCATTTCTAATGTAACAAATATAAACTTTAAAGTTGTTTATTCATATTCTTCTGCACATAGCATCCAAAACTGAAGGTATATAGCGCCAATTCTACTATAAGAAATAAGAACTTTCAAAACTTGGCGCACCTTCTGTTCCTTCGAATTACAATATAGATTAACGGAATTACGGACAGTATTTCAAGATGTCAAAGCTCATTTATTTCAGCCGTCAAAGCTGCCATACCATTCAATATCAAAGTGAACATCATCCATTTGTTATCTAACTTCTGCCAGTGTCCTGTCTCTGCTGATGAAAGAGTTTTTATTCACATGGTGGGCTTTAAAAAAGCTTTAACAATAGAGATAAACTTTGCTAGCTTCTGGAGTAAATCTTTGGTCTTCTAGTTTTTAATATAGGTTTTATAGGGACATAAGCATTTAGTCCAGGAGGTCTGTCTGCTTGCAAGTTAACAATCCATCTAGCTTTGCTGAGTTCTGTTATATTAGTGATGTTACCTCTTTTGATATTAGGTATGACATGCTCAATAGCTTTAAAGCTGAAACCATGGTTAGGAAATTCTTTAATATGTGCTGCAAGCGCATTATGAATATCTAGCTTGAGAATATCATTCAAATGCCGTAAAATCCTTCTTTTGAATTGTTGGTTCGTCTTGCCCATGTAGAAGCTGGAACAGTTGTTACAGGTGGCTAAGTACACTATGTTCTTGGTATTGCATGTCACCTTACAATTAAAATGATATTCCTTGGATGAAATAGGATGTACGAAAAAATTCCTTTTATCTATAAGACGACAAGCCATACAGTTCCCACATGGATAAGTACCTTTTTTACCTAATGGTTTCTTCCTTCTAAAGCCATCCTTGCTACATAGCAACCTCTTGATGTTTTTCTTATTTTTATATCCAAAATAAGGTTTGGATCCCACAATGTCACAAAGTTTTGAATCATGTGATAATATGGGCCAAAACTTAGTGATGACTTCTTTAGTTTGTTGATTGTCAGTACTATATGTTAACATTAATCTCAATGGTGGTCGATAGCTACTAGCCACTCCTGTGGCTATGATCTGATCACCACCTCGATCTGATACTGTTGGCAAAGATGAATCTTGTCTATTAGGAATCTCACCAATATGATCTTCCAAGGTTCTTAGATCAGGGTTAATTTCTTTTAAAGAATATCCACGTTCCAATAAACATATCTTAAGATTATTAGTTTCATCTTCAACTACTTCTTTTCTAGTACATCTTTTCTCAATTCTAGTCATCTCATTTTTCATGATGTTTTTAGTCACATGATAGGATGCATGCTATTCCTATGAAGATAATGGTTCTTCCAAGTTGGTTTACGAAATAAGGAAGTTTCATATTTCCCTTCATTACTTCTATATATGGACATCAAGAAAATTAATTTCTAATGGCGAACATGCACTTGTGAATTTAAATATGTAGTTGTGGTGTTCAAATACTGTACAAAAGATTTAAACTGGCATTCTTCACCTTCCCATAACAGAAAAAGGTCGTCCACAAAACGACCATAGTATTTCACACAACGATGCCATGGATTCGAAGAGCTTAAGATGGAATTCCTTTCCCATTCTGACAACACTATATTAGCATAACTATTGGCACATGGGATGCCCATGGCTACTCCCCATCGTTGCCAATAGATATCCTGACCATACGTGAAAAAATTGTTCTCCAATACCATCTCTAATAAAGAGCAAATTAATTCTGCTGAATCCGAGCCAATTTTGTCTCCTGCTAATATTCTAACTGTTTCTAATCCTATTTTATTTGGTATACAAGTAAACAAACTTGTAACATCCAACGTTGTCAGCAAAAGATATTGTGAATTATGTGCTGAAGATACGGCCAGCTTAAATTTATTCAAAAAATCATCTGTATCTCGTAATACTGTGGGTATAGAGGAAAGCATATTTCTTAATTCTTTCTCTACAAACAAGGACATGGTCTCTGTAAGCCATCCCTGACCAGCCACTATAGGATGAAATGGAGAATTAAGTATATTCTTATGCACCTTGGGAAGTCCACTAATAGATGGAATAGTGGGAAAGTCAATCTTGAAAAATTCATATTGTTCAAAATCTATGGTTCCTTGTATAAGCATCAAATGAAGTCGATCATATATTCCATGAATGTGTTGATCTAGTTTCTGCGGATTGACCAAAGTATACATCCTAGAATCACTTAATAAGTCCTTCATCCCAACTTTATACTTTTCAGCTGCCAACACCACAATGCTACCTCCTTTGTCAGCTGGCTTTATAACTATATCATCGTTTGATTGTAAATTGCGTATAGCTACTCTTTCTCCACTAGAAATATTATGAAAGTGTTTCGTATCTTTGCCTGCTCTTATTTTCATAACTTCATCAGTGCACATGCGTGTGAATAGTTCAAGGGCTGGGTGATTAGTAGGAACAAAGGAGCTACCTCCTTTGTCAGCTGGCTTTATAACTATATCATTGTTTGATTGTAAATTGCGTATAGCTACTCTTTCTCTTCTGGCTGTAAGCTGATTTAAAAGTATAACATTTTTTCTACCCCTTACGATCTGAAGAAGGTGAAAACCGAAAGCGCTTATCGTGTGTTTGGGGTCCATTGTTTTGGAACTTCTCTGCCTATATTCGTTTATGAGTTCCAACAGCAGAGCTATATTTTCTTCCTATTAGGTATTTCACGAAGGTGGAGATTTCATCTTGTGATTGAACTTTGCTTGTGAATTTATTTTTGGACAATACGCTTCCACTGTTATCAGGAGGACAGTAATTTTTATTACTCCTTGGGATTATTTATCTCTTTACATGGAGTAATTTGTGAGTAGCCATCTTAGATAAATTGCCAATATTGTCAACGACAAGGACTGAAAAAGTCATATTTTCTAAGCATTGCTTCTGCTTGTGTTAATTTTGTCAATATCGTTAACGACAAAGATTGAAAAAGTTTTTATCAAGCATTTTTTGCTTGTTTTTATTGAATAAACAGACTTACAAGATTTTACTTGATTTTGTGTTCATGTATTTTTGGCCGTGGTGCAACAGTTTGATTTTTTAGTGCTTGGACTTTACTTTCTGTTGCCTTAGTAGTGAGGAATTCATTCATTTGTTGTAATGTCCTAGACCTGGTCATTACCAATATGGGAGATAGATGCTCCACACCAGTGGTCACCCCCTCATTGGTCAGGTCTGACCATAAACAAATCACCCTTGACATCCACATCCCACCTCCACCCCCCAGTAAGGAAACCTCCTTAAAAAACTTCTCCAAAGCCAACTTCATGCTACTGAAGTCAGAAGTGACAAACTTCACAACACCCATGCCGAAGGGATCTGGTAGTTCGACTGCAGAATCCTACACTAAGGCACTGTACGAGCACATCCACTCATGCATGAATCGTGCCATCCCAAATAGAACCAAGATGCTCTTCTCCAAAAAAAGGAAGCCAATCTGGTGGTCCCCTGCTATAAACAAGCTATACAACAGAAGGAAGAAACTGTTGCAGAAAAAAGGAAAATCCCAGGATGCAAAAAACTCCCTCACCAGCCTCAGTAAGAAGCTGAGATCCCTCATAAAATCTTCAAAAGCTAGTTACAAAAATAAAATTGCCAAAGATTCCAAAGACAACCGCAAGGCATTCTATAGTTATGTCAAGAATCTAAATGGCAATGCACAGATCTGCTCTGAGCTACAACAAAATGGCATTAAATATGCTGATCCCAAGGTTATTGCCAATATCCTGGCAGATCGATTTAGTGCCAACTTCACCCCCCTCTCACCCCCTAAAGGGCCCATCTCAATACCAAAAGATTGCCAAATTCCGATAATCACGGCCACACAGGTAGAAACAGCACTCTCCAAAGCTAAGAATACAGCATCCATGGGACCAGATGACATCCCAGGCTGTGTACTACATGAACTACAAAATGAACTAGCACTTCACCTAAGTGTCATGTTTAATCATAGCCTCACCTCAGGCTTCATGCCCACTGAGTGGCGCACAGCTACAGTTATCCCACTCCACAAGGGAGGATCCGCCTTGGATCCAGGGAACTACCGTCCCATCAGTCTGACAAGCCTGATCTGCAAGGGCATGGAACACATTATCATGGAACTTATAAACAAAGACATTGGCAACCTTCAAACACTGGATCCCACCCAGTTTGGGTTTGTGAAGGGCTGATCTTGTCTCCTGAATCTGACTGACTTCTTCGAATCAGTCTCCAGAGCTGTGGACGAGGGTAAGGCGGTCCACACAGCCTATCTGGACCTCGCCAAGGCCTTCGACACCATCCCCCACTCTGGAATCATAGATAAACTTACTAACCTGGGCATAAATCCCTACATCATTCAATGGGTTGCCAACTGGATTACTGACAGAACCCAGACTGTAAAAGTAGCTGACTCCAAATCCAGCTCCAAACAAGTGACAAGTGGAGTACCTCAGGGTTCAGTCCTGGGACCACTCTTGTTTGACATCTACTTCTCTGAAGTACAGGCCAACACTAAGGGACGCTGGCTAACAAAGTTTGCAGATGACTGCAAACTGGGAGCCATTATTGAATCCCCAAATGATGTGGATATTCTGCAAAAGGGCCTTACAGAAACAGATGCCTGGTGCCAGAGCCATGGGCTCAAGCTTAATGCCAAAAAACGTATAGGTATCCCCTTTGGAAAAAAACATGTACCCATGAATTACCACATAGGTGGCAGGACACTAAACATCGAAAGTGTGATGAGAGACTTAGGGACACAGGTGGACAGTGGTTTCACTTTCGATAACCACATTGCCACATCAGTCAGGAAATCCTTCTATGTGGCACATCTCATCACTAAGGGCTTTTCATCCAGTAAAAAGGAGGTCATTGTCCCACTGTACTCATCCCTCATTAGACCCATTATAGAGTATAATGCCCGTTTGGTATGTACCTCACAAGACATCTGCAACAGCTGGAAAGGCCACAGAAATACCTCACTAAAAGAATCACAGGCCTAAAGCAGATGCCATATGCTGACCGTCTAAAAAAACTCCAGCTATACTCTGTGGCATATCGTCTACTCAGAGGCAATCTCTGCTTAACATACAAGGCCATGTCAAACCCTGAGCTGTTGGACATTCTCCACTTAAAGAAATCCCAATACCTCAGAGCCACACGCTCCATGGATCTAAACCTTATCATCACAATGAATAAAACATGCTGGAGGGATAGGTTCCTGACCCAGAGACTCCCCATACTCTGGAATAGACTGCCCATACATGCCAAGCAGAGGACCTCAATGGCCCTCTTCAAAAGGAACCTTGACAATTGGATGGGAGATAGGAAATTTACGTGTGTGAACAAACCAAACAGAAAACTGGAAAAGCTGCAACACTTTATTCCGGTACCTCGGCTGAATGCCTTCAAAGGAATAAATACAATACTACTTGCTGCACCTTATATAATGCTGTGTAACACCAATTTATGTAATTAAATAATCACAAGAGTTAATAGACCCATAGAATTAAAGAGACACAGTGTAAAAACATATATCAAAATCATGAAACACTATAAATATATACAAAAAACACCTCAAGAAGACATACATCCTACTAAATATAGAGAATATTAATCATATAGTAAGATTGACTTCTAAATTCATACCCCTTGGTTTTAAAGTACTAAATTTTAGAATAAACCTGCTTTCCAAATTCAACAGATTCTGTAAATAATTCCCAGTGTTGTAAAATTCAGGTTTAGCAAGGGCACAAAAAAATAAAGAATCCAAAATTCCATTATGAAATGAATTAAAATGTTCAGAGATTGGGCTATCTGTTCTGGCATTTCGAATATCACCTAAGTGTTCTAAAACACGTGTTTTTAGTTGACGTTTAGTCTGACCAATGTAATATTTGGGTGGAACGCAATCACAACCAATTATGTACACTACCCCACATGATTTACAATTAAAATAATTATGAGCAGTGTATTTGACCCCATTAATCAAACTACCTGATAGATTTTTTACTTTTGAACAGATCTTACATTTTCCACATCTAAACATACCATGTGGCAAATTGTTATTAATGGTGCCAGACAAAGCACAATTTTTCAATTTAGATTTCAAAATTTCCTTTAAATTGGCATACCTGCCATAAGAAAAGGATACATAATTTGGAAACAAATGACCAATCTCCTCATTGTTACAAACAATTGGCCATAAAAAATCTACAATGTCTTTCAGCATCATAGAAAAAGGGGAAAATTTTGTGACAAAAAATAAATTGTCAATATTCACACAACCAGCCTCATCATCCCTAGATCTTTTTGAAGAAACTTTCTTTAAAATATTACCTCTTTTGTTAGGATTTAACAGTCTGTCTAGACTTTTACTGATTAAACTTTCAGAATAGCCTCTCATAGACAGTCTCTGTCTAACATTTTCAAATTCCAAATTCCAACAACTACTTTCAGAAGTGTGTTCCTTAATACGTTTAATTAAATGGGCCGGATGAGCACTACTCGCATGTAGGAAATTATTGGAAGCTGTGTGTTTCCTAAATGGTCTAAACTGGACTAGTCCTTCTGTATCTACATACAATAAAATATCCAAAAATTGGATTTCACAATTGTTCACACTGTATGTAAATTCCAAACCAAATTTATTTTGATGTAAACTAAAAATAAATTCGTCAAACTCCAATTTACTACCTTTGCAAATAAAAATCAAATCATCAATGTATCTGTGGTAAGAGACAACTTTATTCTGAAAGAAGTCTAGGGTATATAAGAAACTAATTTCAAAATGAGACATAAAAAGGATTGCATAAGTGGGGGCAAAATTAGCCCCCATAGCAGTCCCCTCCTTCTGAAGAAAGATTCTTTGTTCAAAAATAAAGTAGTTGTGGGTTAGAGCAAACTCTAAAAGTAAAATGACAAAAGAGGTCCGGGGTCCTTCTCCCAAGATTTTACCAATGGCCTCCAAACCAAATTTTGTCTTAATACTGGTATAAAGGGCCTTAACATCCACCGTAGCCCAGTAAAAATTGTCTTCCCGTTTAAAGTTTTTCATTAGGTCACAGTATTGGTTAGTATTACTAATATGGGAACTTACATTCTTTAGTTCTTTTTTCAGAATGTTATCTAAAAATATCCCCACATGTTCCAAAAAACCCCCACAACAAGATACAATTGGACGACCGGGAGGGTCTTGTAAATTTTTGTGTATTTTGGGAAGTGCATAGAATGTAGGGTCCTTGGGATTGGTAATGAACAATCTTGTCACATCCTTATTGTTAAGGAAACCTAGTCTTTCACCCCTTTCTAGAAGGTCAAACAATTCAGAATTAAATTGAGCAATTGGGTTATGTGGTAACTCTATATAAACACAGTCATCACACAAAAGATCATAGTTCATTTTTAAGTAATGACATTTATCCATTATGACCCAATTACCTCCCTTATCTGCTGTACAAAAAATATATTTATTGGAAATTTCTTTCATTTGCTTCAGTGCCAACCACTCTTGCTTTGTAAGATTAAATCCAATAAACTGTTTCAAAAACAGCACATACTCAATTTCAACTTTTTTACACAAAACATTTTCAAAGACCCTTAAAACAGCTGAATTTTTAGGAGGACAAAAAGAACTGTGCACAGGCAAACGAGGTACAGTTAATTTTCCACAACCAGTAAAAAAACATTCAGTGCTCTCTGAAATATCCACAGAATCAGAACTAGCCTTCATAATAATGTCTGACTCAGAATAAGCACTACTCTCAGCATTAAACTCATATATAGAAAGATCCATTAAAGGATCATTCATAATGGATAGATCTTCAGTACTGATAGAAACATCAGCATCAACATAACTAGCGTTAGCGTTAGATACAAGATTTGGGTCCTGCATACTGTTAGAAATATTTTTGAGTTCAAAAAATACTTTTAAATAAAGCTTACGACAGAAACATTTAACGTCTAATAGTAAATCCGAAAGCGCTGGTATTTTTGTTGGTACAAATTTACTACCCTTATTAAGTACCTGCAGCATATCGGAAGTAACAATGAAATCACTCAAATTTACAATATGCAAATGATTTATATTACTAGAAACTTACCCCAGGGATCATGTCAGTTGCCCTGCTAGACAGGGACCCAGAGAAGTAAATATTGTGGGAAGAAATATCCAGGGAATTGTTATGGCTAGACTTGCATAGGCCTTAGGGCCAATAGCCTAGTACCAACCTATGAACCTATTAACCTATCTAGCATGGATTCTTTATTAGGTGAGTAGACTACAGGACAGTGGACTGTTGGAACTTTTTAAGAGCATCTGTTTAAGGAGGCTCTGACCAGAAACTCCAGCCTCTGTGGATGTGTGGGATGCTGTCCACTTTTTTCAGAACTGTAGTTCCCCTATCTAGTGTCTTCCAGGAAACCTTTTGAGTAACTGTATCTGTCAATAGTGAGGCAACTCATAAAACCTGTTGGGTAGACAAGAAGAGCCTTCTGCTGTGGGGAGGACATAGGGGTTAGTTGTCTAGCCCCTTCTCTGACTCATCTTTTCCATAATGTCCTCAAAGTTGGGGTCATCAAGAGAATACAGAGGAATCTGTGTCTTCATCATCCCAATCACCTGTAATGGAAACTCCCAAGGAGTCTGTATGCTTCCTCTTAGATGTCACCTCCCTGTGAAGCTGAGATTGTGTTGATCCAAAAAAGTGGAAGAAATTTTCTTTGAAGCCAAACACAGGGCATTTAGTATTAGAAAACTCAAACTATTACAGCATTTACAAAAATAACTCAAACATTAGACTCATACATTACTGTTCAAATATAAACAAGTTATCATTCCGGTGCAACTGGCTGAACAGGTAGGGCCCCCAGTGTTGATGCTGGAAGGTCAGGAGATCATGGGTCCTATTCCAACACCAGGTGCTTGAATTAATTTTCCAATACTTTTGCTGTAGTGCAGAAGTTGGGGGTACTTTTAAACAATTGTGCAATGTCCACATGCAGCATTCCAACATGATACAAATGCTCTGGAAAAGTTACTAGAACCCACAGTATCACTCACAATACACCCACTGTGGTCTGGAGCCTGAAATGTATTGTTTTCTGCCCTTAAAAAATGTGCAAAACCAACTGGCCTATCAGGAATACCAGTGGTACTCTGACAACCAATGACTTCTTTACCCCCAGTGTTATTCAGGGTATTTTTCTCACTGTCCAGCAGTGGTGAATGAAACCTATTTTCTTTTTATTAATAACTTCATCCAAATGGGTTGGAGAAAGGGAATGGGAACCCTCCTCAAAAACATGTCTCTTAACTTATAACACTCTGAAATAAAAGTATCATACCTGGAAACCATCCTGGCCAACCTGACTGGTGGGCGTTTTGCCACCACTTTTTTTCTGGTGTCTCAAATGGCAGCTACTAAAATGAAGAAATGTATTATTTTATTTATTTTTATTTTACATATGTTGACCGGGCTAGTCTAGCTAGATACATGTCCTTTTTCAGTAGAGGCCCGGGGAGATAAGCTCCAAGACATGGTCTAAATACAATAGTACAAGTTCAAACAACACAGAAAAAATATCAATACACTAATAAAAATAGCAACTTTAAAAAGGAAATAAAAAACATCAACAATGGCATTAAGAAATTAACGGTACAGAGTTTGTAACAGGATATATTATTGAGGACAAAATATTGTCAAAATATTGACAAAAAATTAAATACTCACTAGTCATAATCTATAACAATCTCATTGTCTAAAAAATTAGCTTCTTTCCCATTAAAATTAATTTGTTCAATCAAAAATTCATGAAACCATTCAAAACCAATACCATGAGGAATAACGGTGAACAAATCTTTTATATCAGCTGTGACAAACATAATCTGCTCACTAAATTCAACTCCTTTACATTTAGATAAAAAATTCCCAGGAGTCTATAGTTAAGTAGGTCAACCACTCAATACCTTCTTTCAATTTAAAATCAAAAAATTTGGCAACAAGATGGGTCTTAAATTCACCAGCATCTACAATGGGCCTGAGAGGAGATTTAAACACATCCTTGTGAATTTTTGGTATACTAAAAATAGAGGGAACTAATGGTTTGTCAGTACAGAAAAATGTGTACACTGCAGCATCAAGTTGTCCCTGCATAAGCATATCCTAAAGTAAAACATTAATTGTGTAGTAAGTAATATGTATTTCAATCAGCAAAACCTCACAATAAGCATAATCATATAAATTACTGAACATCTTATGAGTATAGTCATTCTTATTCATAATTACAGTTCCCCCTCCCCATGTCCAATTTCATGACTCTTATTTCACTATTAGAGCATAATTCATTCAATAACTGATATTGCTCTTGGGTAAGATTGAACCAGGAATTGGGTTCCAAGATGGCAGTGCTCCAGTGAGCACCATAACAACGCAGCTGTGCAAAAACAACAAATAAAACCACCAAAAGCCATGAAAAATAAGGTTCAAAAACTTTCTGTTTCATAAATAACACATCCATGACCAAAACAATGCTTCCAGTAAAGAGCTAAACTGAGTACCCTGAGAAATATTAAATAAACTTTCTTCTAAGCAAACACACCAGTACAAACATGCGATAACAGCCTGATACAGTCAGATAGAAGGAAAAGGAAAATGAAGGAGAGCTGACCAAAATGACAAGTGAAACTGAAATAATGTAAGCACAAATGGTTAAAATTAAATGCTCACAAGTGGTTAAACCTGTAAAAGAAACTATAATAAAAGGGCAAAGAACCACAAAACAACAGGAGAACCAGAAACTCTCCACAAAATCTAAAGCAGAGCAAACACCCAACCTAGATGACATAAAATTTGTATTACTACCTCTCTAAATAGCCATTCAAAACTTTTTGGACCAACTTTTAGGGTTTGGAAACAGATTAAGTCAAATAGCTTCCTGACTAGAAAACAAATGGAAGGTAAAGTGTCTGAAAATGAAATAAAAATAGACCAAATTCAAAGAGAAAACTAAACAAATACCAAGACAATCCATGAGATGCAACAGAAAACCATTGATTTGGAGACATGAAGTAGGAGGAACAATGTACTAATTTGAGGTATCCCAGAAAAATATGAAAAGGTTCAACTAATAAAAACAGTAAAACAAGTCGTGGGCTGCCTTTTAGAGAATGATTCAAAAACTGGTGAGATTGTGATCGAAAGAGTACACCAAGCACTTCGCAAATTGCAAAACTTGGACAAACCAAGACAAATTTATGCTAAGTTTCTTAACCATCATGATGTTCATAAAATTGTAATGGCAGCAAAGAAGAAAACATCTGTTTCATAGAATGGAAGCAAAATATCATTTGCACAGGACTTACCCTTCCAAATACAACAGCAAAGACAACGATTATCTCCAGTCTGTAGTTATTTAATAGCAAAAAAAAATCAAGTTTCAGATGAGATATCCTAATACATTAATCTTCCAACATAAGAATGTTAACCATATAATAGACTCAGCCAGAGAAGCAAAAGAACTGTTTATGAAAATCTTCAATGAACTGCCAGATGCTATAATCTGGGGGGAAAAATTAACAGCAAGAATTGGCAAGAAATGGTGCAAAGGGACAGTTTAAAAATAAATAAATAAGAAACAAAAACGCAGATGGGACATTATGTCCCTTAAATGAAGGGGGGTACCTAAAAATGGAATGAAGTGTGTGTTACGTTAAATATTAAAAGGAACCAGTTGCCTACACAGACATTTTGATAAGTAATACCCCAACTTCTTCCTTCTCCTTCGAGCTAGACTGTTCAAAGCTAAAGAGGTCAAATACACGGTTAAATAACATGATGTCAAAAGAAAAAGTAAGGTTTCTTGTTTCAACTGATATTGGCTAAAATCAGAAACCAGAGTTTCCAAAACAATAATTGAATATAGAATATTGAAAAGAATTATTGGATGAGAAGTATTAAGTATGAAATGTGGCAAATGATAAATGTTCCTTGTTTATGAAAACTTAACAGTTATGGACAAATTGCAGATTTTTGACTGTACAGACTACTGCTTCAGACTGGTAAATTATATAGGTGCTTTTTTTCTGTAAGGGAACACAGACTTTGAAGGAACAAATTATTCTGTTGGTAAAATCACTCAGATGATAAAAAAATATATGGTAAAATTTTGGAAGGTAAAAATGTGCATTGCTGTATGAGGTACGAAGCTCCAAATAAATAAAGGAGCTGTAATATAACATATTTTGTCACACAGAAGAGAATAACAAGGTAAGAGCTGAACCACTCAAGTTTTCTTATAGTTGGCAAAAGTATGCTCTTGCCAAATATCTGAGAAGCATTAACATGGTATAAGTAATAGTCATATAGAAAACAAACATTCTTATAACTGGAGTACCAATGGGTTTTGTCGAAGAATCAAGTTATGCAACTATGTCACAAAGGATTTTAAATATGGCTAAAGTAAATGCTCCATAACCCTTGTAGCTCCAGTAAATTCTATAGGAAGTAAGATTAGACTGTAAATTAGTAATCGGAAAAAGAATGTTGTAATGCTTCTCTTACTTTTGCTATTACAAATATAAAAGACACACGTGAACTATGTTAAGTTATTACTGTTACCAATTCTCTCTCATTCCCAAACTGAAATGTTAGTGACTATAAAATGTTGGTTATACTATATGTGTATATTAGAAACTACTTGTAAAATACTGTTGGTTAAGAAAAGAAATCTGAAAACCTGAAATGATCTATTTTTATATACTTGGGAGCTCCAATAAATAAAAGAGCCAAATTGCAACACATAACCTCAAAAGAAGGGGAAATATGACAAGAGTTCACTTTTAAAGGGGCAAGCATGGCACAATTCATTCTTATGAAGAAGTGCAACAGTAATTACTTATATTATGTTCCTTATGTTGGTTGTTAGAAGTAATTCCAAACAAATGCAAACTGCTTCCTGTGTTAGATTTAAATGTCAAGAAACAGCATTTCTTTGACCATACCTTAAAGGCAATACAGCTGTCTTGACAGGATAAATTTCTTGTTGTTACACCATTGGAAGACAAGTGATTTGATGCTTGCTTGCTTGAATATTGTTAAACCTCTACAAATACCTTGGATTTATTATAAAATGCCTCTCAATACAATTACTACTCTTTAGTTGCATCTAAAAATATATTAATATGATCAGTCTGCCTAGACACATATGGTACTCAAATGGTCAGTCACTGGTGAGAAATGAAACACCAAAGTGCTGAAATCTTGCAAAATGTTTACGGTCTATGATTGCTGTTCCAAGTATTATTCAAGAATTAGCATTGGTTATATGTTAACTATCTTAAATGGGAAGTATGGGTTGGCATCATTGTGGTTACTGTTTCTTGGTTTACTAAATCACATGAAAAATGCAAGTCAAGAAACAGTACATTGCTAACATTTAACTCAGTGAAAAATGAAGAAATACAAAAGTATGAAAACAGGATAAACTACCAAATAAGGTCAGTCAAAGTTAAGTACAGTTTAAAATGACAGTTTTATAATTTGGGCAATACTTCTAAATATGGAGTCGTGAGTCAGGAAAGTTGAGTCAAGTAGGATATGCTAATATTAGTTTACCTTGTTATTGGTTTTGGTAATATATATATATATATATATATATATATATATATATATATATATATATATATATATATATATATATATATAGGTTTTGAAAAATTATTAAATTGAGGTATCATAAAATGTCGAATTCTAACTTGGAAAAAAGAAACATACCTCTTGGTTATAAACTGTTAACCTTTTCTGCACATGGTAGTTTTGTGGGTAGGCACAGGGATAGAGCTGAAAGAGTTAAGTTCTACATGAATAGAGAAATACATCCTCACACTATAATAAAAAAATATTCATATGAACAAAGGAGAAGACAACAAAACAAATTAACATTAACTGAACAAAAACAGTAAGAAAAGGGGATGTGGCTAATTGACTCATGGAATGTGAAAGTGATAGAAGATAAAAAGAAAATGAAATTATTTATGCACTTGGCTTTTAAATCAGTTGCAAATGTTATATTCATACAAGAAACACATATGTTAAAGGAAGATTGGGTGAAAGATAAGGAGAAAAAAATGGATAAAAATAATAGTGTCAGGTAATGAAACGAACAGTAAGGGGGTTGCAATTTTAATTAAAAACTCATTCAAAGAAATAATTATACATTATGACTCAGATAGAAGATGGAAGATGGTGCTATTTTTCAATTGAAAGCTCTTGTCTACAGAAACCACTTCTTTTCTTGAGCCTGTATAGTGCATGGCGAAACAGCAGGATTTTATCATGGAAAATTATAACATCCTAACTCAGTTTCCAAACTACTGCTATATAATAGGGGGTGACTGGAATGCAATAATTGACCCAGTAGCAGATAGAAGAAGTAAAAGCAAAACTTATGTCACCCAGGCCTCCATAGTGATAAACAATCTAAAAACAGATTTTAACTTATTCGGCCCACATTACTACCGCAACAAAAACCTATCTACAATAAAATTCACATACTACTCCCAATGTTATAAATTGTAGTCCAGATTAGACTTCTTTCTGATATTGGAAATATTCCTTCAGGTGGAAATAAACTATTGTACAGAGCCTAGTTTTTTTTTGGACCACTCAAAGATTATAATTAAAATAAGATGGCCTAGTGATCCAAGCCTGAAAACAAGGGGTATAAACCGATCCCTAAATCCAAACGTAACTTTAGAAAAAGGATATAATACAGGAAATTAACAGCATATTAGACAAACTCTATCATGACTTAAAATGGACAGATATTCCCTAGGATATTCAATGGGCAGCAAGTAAAGCGAATATTAGGGGAATTTTGATTGAAAAAGCATCATACTATAAAATGATTTATAAAGAGAAAGAGACAACACTAAAAGAAAAAAAATAATTGAAATAGAAGAATCAATCCAAAACAAAACCAAACTCACTACTGGAAGAACAGATGAATAACTTTGGCCGTGTAACTATGGAAACTGGTGAGAATTTAATATCTTTTCCATACACACTTCTGGCTCATTTAGTTATTATGATCTAAGTTTGAGGACATTTACGAACATTAGGATCCAAGAGACGTTTTGCAGCTTTCAATTTGAAACTGTGTGTTTTTGATTTGTTTGGATAGTTTGGATATATATGGCTATATGCCTCATAATTTTTTTGTACATACTTTAATTTATTAACCAATCACAAATGGTTGGTCAGGTTTTCCTCACAATTAATGGGAATTGGATTGGACATCATATTATTATTTTATGGTTTATGCCTGATACACAGTCAGGATCATTGTTGCAGTGTTTTAGATTTTACTAGAGGATATCAACAAACGTGGCAGTCTTCAAATTGTGTTTTTGTACAAATCATTATTAACATGTGTGCTTGATATTACTACTAATTTTCAGGTTGTGTTTTTCACACAGGTCATCACGTTGCTATAGTTCTTTTATATTTTCTATACATTCTCCAGTACATCTATGGTATGTTTATTGTATTTATGTACATATAGGTTGTAAGGTAACATTGGGCTGGGGTTTTTTTGGTTTATGGAAGACTTTTCTGACCAGTGACCAACAATATTTAATGCAGCTAAGGCAAAGGGCAACTGGTAAAGACAGTAGCTATAGTAAAGGATATTAGCTAATTACTTCTGACCACACTATAGTTATTAATTACACCCTTTTACTCTCCATTAACCTCTATCATCACATAGCCTAGTATTCAAACATAATCACAGACAGTATGTATATCACACTAATATCTCTCTCCCTATTCCTCACAACACTAGCCTACATTACATCTATACATACTAATGTATCACTAGACAACACTACATTCCACACAACACATATTTCTACATCTACTAAAACACACAAACTTTATCATCTCCTCTACAATACTTAATTGTACCACAATAATGTATGTACACAAGGCCTACTTACCAAGATGTAGTACTAGAAAAACATCTAAATTCAGCACAGAACTAACTTGGATAATCAAATGCATTTTATCTATCACAAAAAGACTTCTTCTCTCAGGGGATATACACCCAAACCCAGGACCACTCACAGCTATACTCAAATCTAAACAGATATCTGATCTACTAATTCTTACTATCAACACAAGAAGTATATCTAACAAAATACCTGACCTGCATGCATTCATAACCCACTACACTCCTGACATACTGACCATAACAGAAACATGGCTAAAACCCACTACCCAAAATGAAGAAATCCTCCCTCTAGGTTATAATATCTTTAAGACTGAATAGAATGGGTAGAAAAGGAGGTGGAGTTGCAATTCTCTTTAAAAACATGTTAAACCTTAAACCTCTTCATACCCCTGTATCTAAATTTAATAATTTCCTGTATAATAACAAAACAAAAAAAAATTAACATTCTCTGCTGTTACATCCCTCCAGGAAATAACTCTCCTGTAATTGAGGAAATCCTACAATGGACTACAGATAATCTCTTGCATGAAACAATCCTACTGGGTGATCTGACTACTGACTGGTTGGCCTGCAATTCTGACAGCCCTACTAACCACATAAATCTCTATGGGTTCTCTCAACTTATTCAGGAACCCACTAGAGTTGACAAAAAATTCCAAAAAGAGTCCTCCTTTATTGGACACTGGTTAAAAGCCCTAAGCAAAACTACCAGACAGGCTGTATACCATATAGTATTAGTGACCACCTCCTTAAATTTCTACTATGCAAACGTACTAACATACCTAAGCCCATAACTTATAGACAAATCCAAAATGACCGCAACCTAAACCTCCAGGATCTAAACACTATTTTAAAACAATGTAACTGGTAGCCACTACTTTCCCTTGGTTTAGACCAAGCAGTTAACTACTTTAATAGCACGTTTTCTGATGTTCTTAATAGAGTCGCCCCATCAGGAAAAATAGAGTTAAGATTAATTATGCACCATGGCTAAGTAGGGACACAAAAGCCATACTGAAGTCCAGAGATAAGGCCTGGAAAATCTGGAAGAGGATAATACCATCCAAGTCAAACAACTCTACCAACAGCTTAGGAATCATGTCAAAATGCAAACTAAGATTGATAAACACTTTCTTACTGTACAATCAAAACATTTAAAAAATCTTCAAAAGTTCTGGCAAGCTATCAACTCCCTAATTAAACCAGGGAAAACTACTACTCCAGCTCCCAACTCCACCAATGACAACATGGGCATAGCCTCTCAATTTAATCACCACTTTGTAGACTCCATAATGGCACTATCCAACCAATTGTCCAAAAACAACTCTCCACATATCCCAGCTAAGTGTCTAGATAACATTCCTCCCTTACTCTCTCACCTGTTCCCACCTCCAAAATTAAAAAAACTACTTTTGAAATTAAAACCTACTACCCTTGCAGCTGATAATCTACCTGCCAACTTCCTAAAACTAGCCACAGAATCATTAATCCTACCCGGTTTCTATCCTCATAAACTGCTCCATAAAGGAATCGTATATCCCTCAACTGTGGAAAGTGTCTTACATTATTCCTCTTCATAAAGGCGGTAATTCCTTTGACTTCTCTAATTACCATCCTATAGCTATTCTGTCACCCCTCTCCAAGCTGCTAGAGAAGTGTATTCACTCTCAAGTCATGTATTTCCTGAACACACACAAACTCCTCCCAACTACACAACATGGATTCCAGCCACACCATAGTACAACTACCGCTCTTCTCTCATTTACAAATGTAGTAAACCAACACAGAAATGACTATAACTATAAATCTGCTATATTTTTGGATCTATCCAAAGCATTTGATATGGTCTCACACCCCCTACTATTAGATTCACTAGCATCCCTATCCTTTGCCCCTTCTACTATTGACTGGTTCAAGAACTATCTAGCTGACAGGCGATAATCTGTCCAATGGCAAGGGACACTATCTCTTCTACTTTCAACTTTCATAGGTGTACCACAAGGCTCAGTAATGGGCCAACTTCTCTTTTCTATCTACACTAACAATCTGCATATCTCCACCCAGCATGTCACACTCATACAGTATGCAGATGATTCGACTTTAATCTACTCAGCCTCCTCTCTTTACATTCTCCAAAAACAGACCCAGGAATCCTTTAGCTCTGTGGAAAGTTAGGTCACAAATATCCAACTCATCCTTAACACTAATAAAACTAAATTGCTTTTATTTACCACCAACAAATCAAAGTCTGTTCCTCTTTCCTTTTCTATTACTTCCAAAAATGGTTCTATCATTTCTGCTTCTGCCAATACCAAACTCCTCAGTGTTGAGATTGACAAAAACCTTCTCTCTGATGTCCATATCTCTCAAACCATCAAAAAGGTTCACAAAAAAATGGGCTCATTATACAGACACAAAACCTTCCTCTCAGATCAAGCAGGGATCACCCTAGCCCAGCCTCACCTATTGTCCACACTAATGTATGCTGCACCAATTCTTACCCATATCAGAAAACTTGACCTTGACAAACTTGAGTCATGCTATAATAATATTGCCAAATTTGCTAACAATGCCATCTTCAGATCCCATCATTGTCTAGCTCTAAGGGACTTAAAATGATTAGAATTTCCTCAACTATTAAATTACCTCCAACTGGTTACTGCCTATAACATTCTGAAGTATCCTGATAAAACCCCATCACTAAGTCAGCTATTTACCTACTATGCAACAAATCATACACTCCGCTATAGTGACAAATGAGTTTTATGCATCTCTAGGGCTAACAACACTGCTGGAAAAGCATTATTCTCCCACACTGTTGCTAAAAACTGGAACAATATCCTCCCATCATTGACCTCTATCCCCCCCACACACACTTCAAAAACTCTTTAAAATCACATCTCATGAGCACCTGGCTTTGCCCATGCATAACCTAAAAACACTGCTTATGCTCTGTGGAAAGTTGAAAGGCTTTTTACATGCCTAATGTAAATACTACAGTTATTTACTTCCAATATTTTCTTTATCCCTTTAATATAGGTACTTCTTTTTAACATGATGTATATCATCACTCTCATTGCTATATGTATTTAGTCTGTTCAACTGTTGAGTTGTAGCCTGTCTGTTTTACATTTCTGTCTTACTAGCTGTTTTTTTTGTTATAATGTGTTATTATCAGTTTTTACTACTATATATTAAATTCTAGTATTTATGTTAATATATGTGGAGCTTTTCTCCTCGGGCCTCTGCTGTAAATGGACCTGGTCCAGTCGGACTGTCCTGAT
This sequence comes from Protopterus annectens, assembly GCF_019279795.1. Classification (NCBI taxonomy): domain Eukaryota; kingdom Metazoa; phylum Chordata; order Ceratodontiformes; family Protopteridae; genus Protopterus; species Protopterus annectens. The sequence continues at coordinate 632,281,554 of NC_056739.1, forward strand.
TAACAAATGTAAAATAAATAAATAAATAAATAAATAAATAAATAAATAAATAAATAAATAAATAAAACTTACAAAAATAATTATATATAATGCATACAGAACAATTTTCTTTCACAGAAATGAAAACCTTAGGAAGGTGCTCAGAATGGGCATGGACTCCCTCAAGATTACTGGCAAAAATAATAAATGTTAACAACAGTGCCCCTATGATTACAGAAATTGAATATCAAAGGAACATATATAATGCTAATCAAGAAATTATGAAAACTTTTGAAGATTTATATATAAAACTATATGGCCCACAAAAGATCAAAACTATGGAATTAGAGAGATACTTTTGACTCTAAACTTCACAAAGATAAATCAAACACAGAAGGATCTATTTAAGGCACCTTTCACACAGCAAGAAATCCTTAGTCTTCAAACAATTAAAGCTCCTGGATCTGATGGTTATACTGATGAGTTTTATAAATCCTTTGGACAAAAAATACCAAACTTTTTCTGAAAATATATAACTATATAAGAGAATATGGGATTGTGGATCTGCATTTAAATAATTTAAAGAAAATCTTTACACCTAAAGGAAAATCTGTTAACAAAAACCCAGGAAACTACAGACCAGTTTCTCTCATAAATCTAGACATCAAAATTCTAGCTACATTGTTTGCAAACAGATTGAAAAATGTATTACCAAACATGATATCGTCTGGACAGTTGGGATTCATGATTGGTAGGCAGACATGCGATAACACATTATTAACTTTAGATACTATGATTTTGCAATCTAACCAAAATAAAAAAAATATCTATGCCCTTGCTTTAGATGCACGAAAAGCTATTCACAAAGTAAACCTAAACGTTGGTTTTCTATACTGCAATATTTGATATACCACAGAAATTTACCAATATAATAAAAAATTATATGAAAGCACTTACACAATTCTATAAATTAATAAAACAAATTCATATCCAATAAAAATTCTAAATGGGACCAGACAAGGATGTTCACCATTTCCATACCTCTTTAACTTATATATAGAACCTCTGTTTTTACTCATAACATGTACCATCATATTCCAGACATTTTAATAATAAAATTGCACTAACAGCCTTTGCTGGATATTTTAAACTTATATTTTACACTCCCTAACACTGATTTGAGCAAAATCCTAGACTCAGTTAACAGCTTCTCAAAAGTGTCACACTGTGAAATTAATCCCACAGAATCCCTAATTTTCTCTCTCAATCCATTAGGTCACACTGAATCATATTTTCCTGTTTCAGAAGTAAAATTAAAAAACTCCCTAAAATACCGAGTGATATCCTTTGAACATAACCCAAAACTATTCATGCAGAATAATTTACTAAAGATATGGGAAGACATTGAACAGGATATCCAGAAATGGGGAAAATCAAGCTATCCTTTCTTTCAAAAGCAGCAATTACAAAAAATGAATATTCTCCCAAGTGTATTTCAACTCAATGCAACAAATTTAATAGTTCAAAAAAAATTCTTTAATAAATTAAATGTAGCTTTAGCTAAGTTTATCTGGTACCCTAAGTCTTTGAGAATCAGCTATCAGCTAAAGAAAATGGAGGACTGGGGCTACCTGACTTTAACTTATATTATGATATAATATGTTCAAACCGTATCATTCAAGTTGCTGAATATAATCCCAAGGATAAAGAATGGTATCCACTATGCATTACATTATAGTGTGACTACATCAAAAACAGTAAATCAATCCCAAAGCTCTTCCATTTATAAATCAGGAAAACCTAAAGAATAGCAGATTTCACATCTCATCAAAACATGAAATAATTAGATTTCAAAAAAATGATGGAAGCACTAAACTTAACAAATACTTGTATCCTGTTACAACTAATACGTCTGATTCCAAACCTCAGATTAAATAGCAAAATTATAAACTTGGACAACTACACACACATTAAGAAATGCAATGCTTGGCAAATTTACTGACATAGGAAAAAATCTTTAGAGGACACAAGGAATGTCCTTAACATTCCAAAAGGATGCGTCATAATGCTAAGGCAAATTAGAGAACTGTGAACTTCAATAATAGGAGATTTTGAAGTAAATGATAAAGACATAAATATCTGCAATACATCATGGAACTTACTAACTTTAAGGAAAAAATACTATCTAATAAATATAGGCTAATAGTATTCCTTAGATATCAACCACATATCTTGTATTCAAAATACTGGGCTGAAAAGTTCAAAGAAGCTATTGAAAAGCAAATATCTAAATCCATCAAAATAACATTAAAATTAATCCCTTTTAAGAAACTCATGTATACTCAAGTAATAACTCACAATGCTTACTTTATCCCAGAAATTCTCAACAGTTTCAACTCAGACGTTTCACCAAACTGTCCGTGCTGCTACTCACAAATAGTAGACCTATTCCATATCTTCTGGAGCTGTATGTGTACTTATAAATTATGGTGCTCACTAAGAGTCAGACTAGAGAAGATGGGATATCAAAAATCCACATTATCATGGGAATTTGCAGTTTTGCATATCACCTGTCAAAAATTACCCAAACATAATCTGCTTATTCTAATTATCCTCTTCTTTTTAGTGAAACTGAACATTACTTAGAACTATTTAGGGTGGCACAGTGGTGCAGCGGTTAACATTGTCACCTCACAGCGAGAGGTTCTCCAGTTCGATTCTTGGCTGAGGTGCCTTCTGTGTGGAGTTTGCATGTTCTCCCTGTGTTCGCGTGGGTTTCTTCCGGGTACTCCAGTTTCCTCCCACATTCCAAAGACATGCAGACATGCATCTGGAGCATTTCTCCCCGGGCCTCTGCTGAAAACAGGCTCTGTGGAACCTAGTCAGACATTCCCGGTCAACAAATGTTAAATAAAAAATAAATAAAATTTAGATCAAACCAAATTGTCATGGGAGGGCTTCAGACGTATGGCAATAAAGTATATATCAGCACATAAACTGATAACAAATAACCAAAGTAAGTGTTCCTATTTTCTAAAATACTGGAGTTTTCTCCTAGATCATATTTTAAAAGAATAGATAGACAAGAAAAGACAAATTATTGTGAACACAAACTGAAAAGGGCATAGGACATATTCTTTTGTGAGTGTGTGTCTAATCTAAACCTCATATGTAGCAGTTATGAACTGTATGAAAAATGTGACACAAATATTAATCAGAAGTTGACTTTGTGTAGCACTTGTAGATTTTGCATATAGAGTGTTACCTGTATTGTGTACTGTGTTGTAACACTGAAAATTGTCTTGCAAAAATATATACCTAGATATGACTGTTCCTCTTCTACAGTGAAACTGAATTGTGGCTTGTAAAATTACTAGAACTGAAATAGCAAACAAAACAAGAGAAGAAGAAAAATAAAAATATTTGAAAACAATAATTGAACCTGGAATTACTGGAGGTGTTTTTTTTTTAAATGCTTGATGCCCAGTTCACAGCTCTTCCCAAACTGTTGAAGGACAGGGTGTAATAGGGGATTGTAAGTACTACTCTTCTTTAACCTGATAGTTGAATTGTACTGGTCCTTAAATTGTAAAATAATACTCAAATTCAATTTCTGAACAAACAGCTTAATGTCCAACAATGTACCAGTCACAAAAGTACTAAGAATGGGCATAAATGTTAGCCCCTTGTCTAGCAGAGTGGTATGTTTTCTCCTAATGGGCCATGAGCTATAGTTGTGGACTTTAAAGTCTCCTTTATGACTAGTGACAGTAGAACAGAAAGGAACCAGGTCTGTCCATCAACATCTGGGGTCAAATTTACCATCTGTTGTTTTGGAAAGATCATCTCCCTCTCCTGTCCTTTGAAGGGTATTGCTGTTGTCCTCTTGACCCCTTTTGGATCTCTGTAGTTGTTTGTCTGTCTGGTTCTTGAGATGATCAGATTGTCTTAGCAGGGGAAAATCTGAAGGGGACAAATACTGGACAGGTGGGAGATGATGACTGACTCTCCAGAATTCCAACAGATTAACATTTAAATGTGGAAGTTGTAATTAGTGACCCTACATTTTGGTGACTAATATATATATTTTTTGTGGATAATATTTTTATTGAACCTAGTGGCTACTTTAATTGTAACACCAGTGGAGTTGTTTACCTAGCTTCATGCTGTCAATATGCTGGGTTTTATATTGGGAAAACCCAAAGGAAGTTAAAACAGTGTATGTATGAGTACTGTTACAACATTAGCAAGCTAAAGGGTACTAATGCCCTGTATAAACAAATTTCTACCAATTTAAATCATAAACATCAGGTGTTTTTTTATTCTAGAAAAGGCAGATACAAATCCTAGAGGGGGTCCATGGGAGTTATTTCTGGAGAAGAGAGAAGAGAGAAAATTGTGTTGGCAGCTTCATTTAAATGCAGAGAACAATCCAGGGTTAAATGATGCAATTGGTGTTTTATGCTTGTTGAAATTAAAAATATATCAGAAATGAAGTATTTTTAATTATTAAAATGTTTTATATGGTCACAATCTGCTTTTTAACTTTTTGAGAACATAGATTGATTATGGTTTTCCAAGTGGTTCGTATTGTGAGTGGGCTCTTTAAAAGTGTTTTACTTATGTGATGAGTTCTTTTAGACTAAACCTGACATGTGACATTTTAAAACAGCTGTGTATTTGATTTTTTTCATTCTGAAAAAATCCCAGGTGGTTTGGGAAGAAAGCACTAAATTGTGTGGTTGTAACGTGTGGACCAGTGAAATTTATAATAAAACAGAGTGTTGTATGTCCTTCTAATCTTTTTTGGATTATTAACATTATAAGTAATGAATAAAAAAAATAAAACTGAAGCTAAATCCTTTACAGAGGGGGAGACTCCTACAGTGAAAACAAATCAGAGACTGTTATTTAGTCATTTTAACACAGAGGATGATGCACATAAACAAGTAAAGAAAAAATAGAGGGTAGTGCATACTAAATGAAATAAAAACCTAAAAAGAATCGTAATGATATTCCTGTTGAGCCAAAATACAGGTACAGCAATAGGAAGAAACAGAGTTCTATGAATGACATTCATGCATGACAGGAACAAGAAACACTGAATAAGGGAGAAAGAATAAGGCAGAAAGAACAACTAACACTAATACTAATACGAGTTGCCTTTTTTAGGAGAATATTTAGACAATGAGATCTCAGTACCTAAACTGGTAATATGTTCTATCTCTAGAATGGCTGACACTCAGGTAAGCTGCTTAGATTTTAAAAAGATAGAATAGGAAGATGACACTTTGAATAGAGAAATACAGCTGGAATTGTGAGGGAAGAAGCTGATCAAGATGTTGCTACTTCTTAGCTGTACTCTGAATTACAAAGTGACATGTACAGAGTAAATAAGGATAGAAAGGAAGTAGAACACCACACCAAGTGTTTGTATTAAAGACTTAGTCTCCTAAACCTGATAGACTTCTTTGAAGCAGTCACCAAAGCCGTAGACAAGGGTAAGGTGGTTCACACAGCCTATCTAGATCTTGCCATATCTAGATCTTGCCAAGGCTTTCGACACCATCCCCCACTTTGGAATTATAGATAAACTCACTAAAGTAGATATAAATCCCTATGCCACAAGATGGGTTGCCAACTGGCTCACTGACAAAACCCACACTGTGAAAGTAGCAGACTCCAAATCCAACTTCAGACCAGTGACAAGTGGAGTACCACAGGGTTCAGTCCTGGGTCCTCTCCTGTTTGGTATCTACTTCTCTGAAGGACAGGCTAACACAGAAGGTCTTTGGCTAATGAAGTTTGCAGATGACTGCAAACTAGGAGCCATAATTGAAACTCCTAATGATGTGGATATCCTACAAAAGGGCCTCACTGAGACAGATGCCTGGTGACAAAGTCATGGCCTCAAGCTCAATGCCAAAAAGTGCACTGTCATCCCCTTTAGTAAAAACTCTGTACCCATGAACTACAACATAGGCGGTATAATACTTAACACTGAAAGTGTGATAAGAGACCTTGGGACACAGGTGGACAGTAGTCTCTCCTTTGATAATCACATTGCCACATTAGTCAGGAAATCCTTCTACATGGCACACCTCATTACAAAAGGTTTCTCATCCAGAAAAAAAGAGGTCATTGTTCCCCTCTACTCATCACTCATTAGACCCATTATAGAGTACAATACCCCTTTTGGTTTGTACCTCACAAGACATCTACAACAACTGGAAAGGCTGCAGAAATACCTCACAAAGAGGATTACCAGCCTCAAATAGATGCCCTACGCAGACCGTCTCAAAAAACTCCAGCTTTACTCCATCGCAGGTGATCTCTGCCTAACATACAAAGCTATGTCAAATCCAGAGCTGTTGGACATGCTCCACTTAAAGAAATCCCAATCCTTCCGAGCAACACGCTCTAGGGACCTAAACCTTGTCACCACAATAAACAGAACATGACGGAGGGATAGATTCCTGTCCCATAGACTTCCCATACTCTGGAACAAACTACCTATCTATATTAAACAAAGCTCCTCATTAGCACTCTTCAAGAAAAATCTTGATGATTGGATGGGAAATAGGAAATTCACCCCGGGGATCACTTCTGTGGCTCTGCTCGACAGTGGCACAGGAAAATAATTTTCTTGGGTGGCAAAAGCCAGGGTACCTTTTTGGCTGGGCTTGTACAGGCCCCAGGGCCGATGGTCTAGTACCTACCTATGAACCTATGAACTTTCAGAAATCAGATGAGATTAGCACATTAACATGTTAGGAGGTGCTTAGGAGTAGATAAGACTTGGGCTTTATTTACTTACAATTCAGCTAAAATAATCCCCCCATGCTAAATTTAACATTTGACCCAAAAAAAAAAAAGAAAAAACTCCTGCATAATCAGTCTAAATGCCAATGCCTTCAGACAGGATTCAGCACCTAAATGGATGAGGGCAAAATCGTTCACATTGCCTACCTTGACCTGGCCAAGGCATTTGACACAATACACCACTTGGGCATTGTTGACAAACTCAGGAGGTTAGGTACAAACCCGTATGTCACCTGGTGGATAGCCAACTGGCTCACAGACAGGACCCAGGAAGTTAGAATTGGGGAGTCCACCTCTACAAAGAAGCCAGTTAGAAGTCCAGTCCCTCAGGGATCAGTCTTTGGACCGCTCCTTTTTGGCATTTACTACTCAGAAGTCAAGGCCAATGTCAGTGGTCTCCGGCTGACTAAATTTGCAGATGATTGCAAATTAGAAGCTGTCATTGAATCCCACACTGACACAAATGTTCTTCGGGGGGGGGGGGGCTGACACAGACAAACAACTGGTGTCAGAGTTATGGACTAAAACTAAATGCCAAGAAATGCATAATAGTATCCTTTGGGAAGTCATCCATCCCTGGTAACTATCTTATTGACAACACATCCCTTAGAGCTGACCCAGTAGTCAGGAACTTAGGGATACACATAGACAGTAATCTAGCCTTTGATCATCACATGTCTACAGTGGTGAGGAAATCATTATATGTTGCACAACTTATAAACAAAGGTATAGCATCTAAATCCAAAGAAGTCATTGTTCCACTATATTCGGCATTCATCAGACCTATCAATGAGTACAATGTCCCCTTTGGTATGTACCTAACCAGGCAAATCCAACAACTGGAATGTCCACAGAGGCTTCTCACTAAAAGAATGCATGGCATAATTAATATGTCCTATGCAGACTGCCTCAAGGCCCTATCCCTGTATTCTGTCTCCTACAGGCTTTTGAGGGGAGATCTATGCCTGGCATACAGGGCATTATCAGACCCCAGTCTGATGGACCTCCTGCATATCCACAAAACAAACAGTACCAGAATTACCCGTTCTAAAGACTTAAACCTTGCCTGTGATATAAATAGGACTTGTTGGAGAGATAGGTATGTATCTCAGAGACTACTCCATCTATGGAACAGGCTCCCCATCCATGTGAACCAGAGTTCCTCCCTTATCCAATTCAAATGCAGCTTGGACAATTGGATGGGAAACCAGAAATTCATCTATGGTTTGGCACCTATGTCTCTAATGGACACAGGTAACCTGTAAATGGTTCATCTCCCAGGCCCATGCTTACACGTATCAAGGTTATCAGAACTCATCAGAGATTTGGGATGCATGGCTAGGCATAAAAAGGCCCTTGTGGTCATTAGGCTAATAAACACCTATGAACCTATAAACCACAGTAAAATCTCCTTCTCTCCATTCGTCCACTGTTCTTCAGTGCCACCATCTTGGCATCACTTATATAGTGTTTGATACATCATTCCCTCCTTTTCCCCTCTCTCTCACTCTCTCTCTCTCTTTCCTTACCAGGTTCTGCATAGGCTCAAAAGTTTTTATTACTTCATTTGTGGAATTCATTGTTATACTTTAATGTTTACTTTAAATGTCTGCAATCATTGCACTTGTATAACTTGTCTTCTTGTATCTCTTTCTGAACATTGTGATGTTTCCATGCAGGCTGTACTTGTAATTGATCCACTGAGATCAGTGCATTACCCCAGCCAACAAATGTAAGACAACTGTTCCACAAACAGGCTTTCAAAATAATTATTTTACCTAACATAGACATGCCATTTGAATTAATAGATTCATAGATATTCCAAGTACAGTGAGTCTCATGACCATTCTTACCTTGCCAGTACTCTACATCTGGCCACATCTTCTTTCTCCAAGAGGCCCATACCAGTTAATCCTGGAGGAAATTTGTGGATATCCGTCCAGTCATCTAGTTTATGTTTAATGGAAGATAACCAGTCTCACTGCTTACTCAGCATTCACAAGAAGTTTATTCCAGAGGTCTGAGAGGTGCTGAGCTACAAACCTTGTCCTCCACTATGTTTTATTTATCTGTTGATGAAGATTTAGGTTCCTGGTTCTAGTACTGGTGGAGATAATTGGATTTGTGGCAAAACTGGAGTGCCAGGACAATCAGGTCTCTAATATAGCAATAACCCATGGCTGGGTGTGGCTAATGTTGGATTTGTCCACAGTTGACATGGTTTAGTTACATTATATACAGAGTGACTGACAAAACACAATACATACATGTATTATATATAGAGAGTGGATATCAAGAGTTTGCATGCTGAAAGAATCACAAACAAAAACCAGAGCAGGGTATGTAGACAGAAGAAGGGAATAAAGAGATTAAGTTATTATGAACAGATAGCTAGCAGTTGTATTTTCCTAGAGTCTTGAAATGTGTTTTTCTTTCTGATCAGAAAATGGGGTAAGAGGAATGATTTTTAAGAAAAGAAGGGAGAGATTCCTTCAGCTGGAGGCCAAGGACTGAGAAAGCATGGTTTGTGCAGTGAAGCCTAGATTGAGGGGTTTTGAGGAGAGGACCTGGATGGTTAAGATTTCTAAGGTTGTATATTAGTGCATCTCTAAATAGTCGGGGGAATGTTTAATTCTTGATAAGTGCAAATAGCTGAGAGGAAGTAGAATGTCAGTATATCATTTCACAAGAAGTCAGTCAGCTTTTTCAATAGTTTTGCAGTTGTATTTATTTCTTGTAGAAATGCATATGGCAATTGAGATGGATTGAAGAGTGGGGGCATTTCTTTTAAAGACTGCAGCACTAAGAGGGCGACCATATTCTAGCAGAGCCAGTAAGATGCATTTACCTATGGCATTCCTACAATGTTTGGATATAAAAGGGGTAATTCTATTAGCCCAAAATATGAGAGTTGATCTTTGTATGTGTGAGAGTGTATGTGTGTAGTCCAGGTGGAGCTGTAATGATTTTAGGAAGCTCTGCCAAAATAAAACCATGATCACTGCTGTAAGTGAGACACTTCAGACAACAGTAATAATGAGCACTTTTGTTCCATTAATTTAAAAACAGAACTTCATCAGATAAAATTTCCTTACAAATTCCCCCTTTTATCACAATCATCGTCCAATCACATTGCAACTTTAATTAAAAATTATTTAAAGAACCCTTTACAATTAGTATTTGTTACACCATGGTACCTGAATGAATATGCTTGAAATTCAAGAATTAATATCAATGGAAACCAAAAAGCAAACTATGGAACCAGATCAAAAAAAAGAAAATAAAAAACTGTATGCATTAATATACATATGTAGCTAAAATCTAAATGGCAAACTAATATTTATATTACATCTGCCTTTAAAGAAAGTAGACTACTGACAGATATTCTATCATTGATTTCTGGAAATTCATTAGCATTTAATTGTACATGCCAAAAAGTTGCCCTACATTCCAGGTATGAAGACCAATTTCCACCCTTAGTATTAACTTCCACCTTTTCAGGGCACAAAAAAACAAGCATTTTGAAGTTGGGGTAATTCGTACTATGCCTGTAAAGTGCATCAGTCTTATCCTTTGTTCTAATGCCATATACATGTTGATAGATTCTCCTTTTAAGTTGATGGTTTTATCTTTACAGTTTTGTTTGCGATTTTATGAAGCTATACATCATCTTAAAATTTGATAGTCGCATGGTGCTTAGGGTTGAGAAACTCACAGAAATGTTGGGGAGGGCAAGGTTCCCGACTACAATGGACTTCAGCAAGGAGTACTGGCAATTTTTTCTAATGACTGACGTTAAAGAAAAAAAGCCTTTTCAACACCTGGAAAATAATTGGAATATGCTGTCTTCCCTTTGGTGTTGCATATTGCCTCTGCAGCATTTTAGAGACATGTTACCTTATTGGCTGAAATTATCATTCACTCTGAGGGCTGGGACATCACATAGCCAAGGTACAAACTATATTAGATGCCTTTAAACAAGCTAGGGTAGCTACTAATGCCTCCAAGGGCACCATAGGCATGGTAGAGTTTAAATATCTAAGACGTGATAAGAAGGGAAATTGTTAAGCCCCCAAAAGAAAAGGCCAAAGTATTGATAAACTGGCCTATACCAGATGCTAATAAATAAAAGTATAGGAAGTTTGTACTCTGTTTCAACAGCATGTCCCCTCACAGATCTAACCAAAAAGAATATGACCCTCTATGTAAAGTGGACAGTGACTGTATGATGACATTGCTTTTAAGCAATTAAAAGAAACGTTATTTTGAGTCTGTGCCAGCATGTCCTTCTTTTACACACCATTTATAATTTATACTGACACATCAGAGAAAGGCTTTGTAGCACAGTTATCACAGAAAATGTAATGGTTAGAAACATTCAACATGTTTCCTACGCTGGAAACTAAGGAAGGCAGAAGCTAACTATTCTGCAGTTGAAAGAAGATGCTTAGTTATTATGTTGTCATGTACTATCTACCAAGGAGGAAATTCACTTTGATAACAGACCATGAACTCTCCAGATTTTCACAGAACATCCAGATTTTTGCCTCATATATTTGCTCTGTTCCTCATAAAATGTGTGGTTTTCTGGATTTTTGCGGCAAATCAGTGAGAACTGAATTCACTAAATAATGACAAGTATTTGAGTTTCAGACTTCATATCCTTCAGAAAAATGCATGGTAACACAAGACCTTTTATTCTAGTAACTTTCTAAGTTTATGCTTTGCCCCCTATTATTTTTGTCTTTTGTCCAGATTTTTTGTGCTAAGAGGTTGAGAGCTATGACCATGTCCCCCTTTTATAGCTACATCAGCAAGAAGATGGGAGCACAAAATTGGGCACGTAGACCATATCTGCATAGTCACTGAAATTCAAAGTTCAGTAAAGACCAGGTTCAAACTACAATGCTCACAGCTGACTAAGGATATATAGGTCATCTGCAAGAAATTGGTTGTTTCAAGCTGGAAGGGTCCATTGCAACATAGCCTTCCTGCCTCTCCAACTCAAGATAGCAAGGTAGAAGCAATCATTTCAAAACTCCAATTAAATTCCAAAAAATCCCTTTATATTATATGTATGTACCTACCACCTGGTAATAACATACCAATCCTCGAAAATTACCTTAGCTGGATATCTGCCACATATCCCCAAGAAACCATCATACTAGGTGACCTGAACATAGACTGGAATAGCATTACTGCTGATAATCCTTCTTCTCATATCAACCTCCATGGTTTTATCCAAACCATTACTTCAACTACTAGGCTCAACAAACACAGTAATAGAGAAAGCATTTTAGACTGGATTCTTATAAAGTCAAAGATAGTTACAAAGTAGGAACTTTACCAGATTATGTTAGTGATCACTCCTTAACATTCATAACAAGGGAAAAGGCTGATTGTGTAAACCCCTGCATTATAAGAAACATACGCACCATCAAACACTTCAAACCAGAACTGTTTCAGTCTGAACTTAGTGCATGTAATTGGAACCCCTTAAAAACACTCCCTCTTGAAAATGCAGTCATATACTTTAACTCTACTTTTTTATCCATTCTTGACTTACATGCTCCTGAACGTAGCATTAGAATTAAATCTAATGCTGCCCCCTGGCTCTCCCATGAAACCAAAAAACTTATTCTCTCTAGAAATAAAGTCTGGGCCGCAAGGAGATCACACAGAAATAACCCTGATCTTCTACACTTCCGCCAGCTTAGAAATCTAACCAAAAAGGCAATAATAGCTGATAAAAAGAAATTCTACTTCAATCTACAACAAACCCACCTTAATAATTCAAAACTTTTCTGGTCTTCAGTCAATAGACTCCTCTCCCCAGGACGTTCTAAAACACCTTCCCCACTTAATGCTGATCCTGATACCCCTCAACAAACTGCAGATGCTTTCAACTCTTTCTTCACTGAAACTATACAAGCTCTTGCTAATCAATTGAACGCTAATAACTCACACCCAACATGTAACCTTACAAACTCTTCCTTTAAATTCTCTCTACATCCCATCTCTACATCTTACATACACAGACTCCTTCTCAAACTAAAACCTTGTACCCCCTCTGCTGACAAGTTACCTTCACTCTTTCTACAAAAAGCTGCCAAGGCTATCGCATATCCTATTTCTATTCTCATAAATAGGACAATCAAAGAAGGTATCATCCCTGATATATGGAAGGTCTCTCACATTATCCCACTCCATAAAGGTGTTAACTCCATTGACTACTCTAACTATAGACCTATTGCTCTCCTCTCTCCGCTGGCCAAAATAATAGAGAAATGTATACACCATCAGCTTGTACAACACCTCTCTCTCCACAACATCATAGCTAACTGTCAACATGGCTTCAGACCATATCATAGTACTACTACTGCCCTCCTTTCCTTTGTAGACATTATTAACCTGAACCGTAACAACAACCTACTCTCTTCTGCCATCTTCATTGACCTCTCCAAAGCATTCGATATGGATAACCACTCTTTTTTAATCAATACTCTTGAATCCCTATCTTTTAATATCCCTGCCATTAGATGGTTTACTTCTTATCTCACTAACAGAAAACAAGCTGTTCTCTGGAATAACCACATCTCTTCTCTTTTGCCTGTTTCTATCGGAGTTCCTCAAGGCTCTATTCTTGGCCCACTTCTCTTTTCCCTCTTCATTAATGATCTCCAAAATATAATCCCCCAAGCTACTTGCATTCAATATGCTGATGATTCTACACTCATCTGCTCTGCATCTTCTACCTCAGAACTTAGATCTCATACTCAAAAAGTCTTTAATACCATTGAAACATGGTTCTCTAGTCGATTCCTCTTACTAAATGCTAAAAAAACTAAACTCCTCCTCTTCACCCCCACTTCCAGGACCCCCCCCTTTAAACTTCACCATCTCCTCTAACAATGCCACTATCATCTCTCCCAACTCTACCACTAAACTGTTAGGTATTACAATTGATAATAATCTCTCTTTCAACCAACACATTAACAACTCCATAAAACTTGTCAATAGGAAAATAGGATCCTTATATCGTATTAGACCATTTCTAACACCTTCCTCTACAACTAGGATTGCTCACTCCCATCTTCTTTCCACTCTTCTCTATGCTTGTCCCATTTTCACCAACCTCAAGAAAAACAACCTTACCAAATTGGCTACCTGCTATAATAACATTGCTCGCTTCGCTACAGGGAACCCCTACAGAACACGTCACTGTCTCAACCTGAAACCACTAGGCTGGCCAGAATTTCAAAACTATCTTGCAATCCAGCAACTCACTATTGTCCATTAAATTCTGTACCAACCAATGAACACCCCTATACTCTCTCAACTCATAATCCCCTATAATAATCTTAACTCTCTCCGCTCCTCTAGTAAACTATTGGCTAGTTCTATAAAATCAAATAACACTGCTGGTGACTCCCTTTTCACCAATTCACTAGGTACAAAATGGAATTTACTTCCTAGCAACTTAACAAAGATTACATCATTACCTCTTTTCAAACAAAACATTAAACTGCACTTCCAAAATCACTGGCTGTACACCTGTAGTAAACCTGATTAATCTTTCCACTACTTATACTCTACTTCATTACTATCTCCTACTTCTTACTTACCCCATCATCCACTTGGCTTTCCTCTTCTTCTGCCACTTGTCTTCCTAATTACTTCTTTGCTTACTGACTGTCTTACTTGTTCTCTTTGCTTGCTGACTATCTTACGTGATCTCCTTTCCACAACTAACCACTTCTAATTTCCCTTACTCTTAGCTCTCTTTTCTCTTACTTCCTACCTTTATCATTATCTTGCAAAGTATTTTTTTAACTTTATATGATGTCTTTGACTTCAACTGTGTGTGGTAGAAATTATTTCATTTAATTATCTTTATCATACTTAGTATTTTATATTTATATAAGTATTTTTTTTTGGACTGTAACTGTGTGAGTTAGTAATTAACTCACTTAGTAATAATTAGTAACTGTAGAGTTGTTAGTTTTTGTCTCTTCAAACTTTCTTTAAAACACAAGTATGTTTTCCTTTATTGTATTCTCTGTGGAGCTTTTCTCCCCGGGCCTCTACTGAAAATGGAAATATCTCCAGCTAGACTAGCCCGGTCAACAAATGTAAAATAAAATAAAATAAAATAAATAAATAAATAAATAAATAAATAGCTTGGCAGATATCACCAATGGCGAAGTACAAGCAGTGGTACCAGGGTGGGTGGGGCACATGAGGGTACTTGCTCCACCAGTAAAAGTATGTGCTCCCATAGACAATTCACCCCCAGCTGAGATGGTTTTCCACAAGTGAGTTTTGTCTGCAGCTAATTATGCAAGCACACACAGATGTTTTATGCCAGCCTAGTAGCATAGGGATTTTGAGTGTGATTTGGCAGGAGCAGTTTTCATCAATCGTAACTTAAGCAGCAATTAAGATGAAGTAATGTCAAGCAAACTAGCAGAGTGTGTGTGTGTGTGTGTGTGTGTGTGTGTGTGTGTGTGTGTGTGTGTGTGTGTGTGTGTGTGTGTGTGTGTGTGTGTGTGTGTGTGTGTGTGTGTGTGTGTGTGTGTGTGTGTGTGCGTGTGTGCGTGTGTGTGTGTGTGTGTGTGTGTGTGTAATGCCCCATTTAGGTAGGGTGGGGGTTCTGATTAAGTGACTTGCTCACATGGAGAATCAAACCTTGTACCTTTGAGCTAATACCTTAATCATCTACACCAGTTGCCAAATCCCCCAGAACTTTTCTTAGTTCTCATTGTTTGGAAAATGCATGCCTATGCAAAACATGTTATAATTCTGTTAAACATATAAATGAATTAAAGTTGTCTGGCACTTAAGGCTCTGAGCCATTAAATACTTGCTGCATAGGGTTTGCATCCTCCCACCTCCATTTGCTTATGGCATGACCATGTGTAAGTCACTCATACAGTACTTCTGGGTCACCCCGAAAAGGGAAACTTTCTCCAGTGGGTTTACCTGGCTAACAAATAGATAAAATATATTTAAAATTTGTACATTTTGTCCACCACCAATTATTTTCTGGCTTTTCCAGAATACCCAAGCAAAGAAATTGAGAATTAGTTTGCTCTGTTCCTTGTAAAATTTGTGGCTTTCTGGCAAACTGTTCTGTATTTCAGTCACTAAATTTCAGATGTGAGTTTCAGACTTTGTGCACTTCAGAAAATTCTTGCCAATGTAACTTTCAAAGTATATAACAGAAATATTTAAAATCTGATCCTGATTGTTGGGTCTTTGTCTCTGATTCTTGAGCTAAGAGATTGAGAGAGCATGGTGGATGGGGTATGTGCTGGGATGCAATGTATGGTTCTCATAATACTGAGGTGACACAAATTCTTGATCATTATTTATGTTTTTCATCATTTATTTTATCACAAACAATGTACACGGTTGTATAAGGGGCTGTAACTGACAGTGTGTATATCCTGGATCCCAAAGTAATTATGGTGTAAAAGGAAGGAATCAATTGTAGTAAACAGGAGCTTCATCATATGAGCCATGTTTTTTGGGTATGATCCTTGGTTTTCTTGCTTTATTGACTACTGATGGTGTGCTAATTTACTGTGAACAAACTGCTCAGCATGACATCTACAGGTTTAACATTAAATTATTACTTATAAATGCATTTTTAATTTAACTTGTACTTTTGCAGGCACAATGGTGTTAAATGCACTGTGTTGGGCTACAAGAATTTATTTAATGCAGATGAGTTAAGGCTATGAGCTGTTGATGAGCTGCTTTCTGTAGTGAAGATTTTGATTCCTTCAGGCTTTGTTTGTCTAGTGTGAGTCTGACCAGGTCACTTCACCAGACAGTGGTCCTGGGCTGCCCATGAAAAAAAGACGCATGTCCAACAGGCGTTCTCAAGCTGTTAGCATATTCACTAAACATTTGTCTTTTGAATTCCTGCACCCTTCAGATATCCCCTAATTAGTGTTTCCCTATTTCCCCATTTGCTGATTTGACTATGAATTCCTACAAGTCTATTGTAGTTTAATGGATTGCCAGATGCATTTTCAATAAATGTGAGTTTCAAATGAAGAGAAGTTTAATGTTGCTCATGCTGGCTATTTTCAGTGTGGGGTGTTTTGTTTATTAAATTGTTGTAAGTAGTTTTGCTGTAAAAGTTTTAATAAAAGTTTTAAATGAAATCCAAATATATGTGATCATTGTAAAACTAAAGAAAAAAATAGTATGTATACTGATGGGTCTACTTCAAAACAACAAATTCCCACTTACCCAAATCTGAAATGATTGAGACTACATCACCAAAATTGCAAAACACTGACTCAACATATTACCAAAGCTTTTTTTACAGGGAAAAATGAACAGTTGGCCAATACAAAACAAAAAATAAAACGCATCATGTCAAACCCATCCAAGTGGGGGGATGTGACCCCCACCCCCCCAACTAAATATACCAGCTCCAGGATTGCACTACAGAGGAGAAAAGGACAAAGTTATCTGTATAAATCTTCGGTAATATGTTGTGTCAGTGTTTTGTAAGTTCTTTGATGTCATCTCAATCATTTTGGATTCAGGTAAGTGGGAAGACGTTGTTTTGAAGTAGACCCGTATACTGACATGTTTCAATGGTGTTTTGTGGTAACTGGAGAGAGAACACCAAGTGATGGGATATTGGTATTGTGCAGGGTACAGGGGGCAGCTGGTCCTTTACTCTGATTAGGGTCCCATTTGACTTTGGCCCAACTCTTGGGGAGACCAAAAATCAAAATATTAGTAGCATAGTGGGTAGACTGAATCAAGTAATAATAAATGAGAACAGCTAAAGTTGTTTGTCACTGACAATTTGTAAAAAGATATGCCAAAAGAGAATACAACAATAATGTGTGTGTGTGTGTGTGTGTGTGTGTGTGTGTGTGTGTGTGTGTGTGTGTGTGTGTGTGTGTGTGTGTGTGTGTGTGTGAGTGCTTACTCTCAAGTGTTTAATGTTTGAAGAAATGGGTGTGTGGTAAAACACAGTATATTACAACTGCTGTATTACTTTTTTGTCTTAAATAGTTTAAAAGGAAAATTTTATATTCTTACCAAGCGACTGTTCTGGCAGGCAAAAAAGAGACTGGGAGTATCAAAAAACTTTTTATAAGTATACAATGCATAATTTAACCATGGTGTAAGCTTCTTCCCTAGTTGTGAGTAAAAGTGTCATGTTTTACCCTTTTGTTCCACATTGTGCAAAACAGTGTAGCATTCTGAATGTTGAAGATGGAAGGTTGACTATGGCTGAAGCTTCTTTAATTCTTTTGCTTGTTGGAGTTATGGATGGTATATTATTCATGATTTTGCAAGCCTGCTCTTATCTATACTGCATGATTACTTGACATTGACTGGAGCTGCTTGTGTTTTTTTTTGGGGGGGTGTTGCTTGACTTGCCCATCTGGGACATTGGACATTTGCAACTTGCTTTGTTTCTCCTGAGAGTCTCTAAAGATTGAAAAACAAGTATAAAGGAACATACTAAACACACTGTGAGCTCCCTTGCTGGTTGGTAGAACGTTCCAGATTTTCTCCATTTGCTCTACCTTATCAGAGGCAGTACAGTATTCCATATTTTGATGATGAAAAGCTGACTGTGGCTGCAGTTTCTTTAAATATTTTGCTTGTTAGTACTATGGACGTTATGGTAAAATCAAATAATACCAAACTGTCTGAAAATGAAGACGCTCACTTTTCTATTAACTCTTTAAGTGAATAAACCAGTGAAAAAAGTCAATTTCCTGTAGCTAGGATTCGAAATGCTGGCACTCCAAGTAGTATAAAAACTTCCTTTATTCAACAAATAGTTTAGCGCTTTCATCTAAAACACTTAGACTTCCTCAGAACAAAGTCTTTCCTTACACCTTAGGTTTATATACATTCAGCTTCAATTAATTAATTAGTTAATTACAATCATATTAAAGACTAAAAGTTTAAAGTGCCAGTGTGCCATATATTTCCAATAGTCATTCCTAAAAATTCCTATTACATTTCCTTTCGTAATTCATCCTTCTACAATACATACAATCAATATGTCCTTACTCATTATCAGAAATAAACATTCATAAATATGTCATTTAAAATCTAATTTAAAAAACTCATTAAAAAATACATGCATTGATTTATCCTACCATCCTTGTGAATCTATCTATTCCATATTTGCCAATATTGGCTTAACTGATATGTTGTCATTCAACCCAGGTGGGGTTGAAGCATTTAATCTAATTTGCCACTTCGTTTCTAGCTCCCCCAGTTTTTTGCTAATATTCCCACCCCTGGGATTCACTGTGGC
This sequence comes from Protopterus annectens, assembly GCF_019279795.1. Classification (NCBI taxonomy): domain Eukaryota; kingdom Metazoa; phylum Chordata; order Ceratodontiformes; family Protopteridae; genus Protopterus; species Protopterus annectens. The sequence goes on from NC_056739.1 coordinate 632,300,668, forward strand.
TATATCCAAAATGCCAAAATGAAACCTATTGCATTTCTTACTTTCTTCTAAATGTCTCCATAAGGCATTTTTTGTATCCTTTTTCTTTATGCAATAGTAGTGGTCATATATTCTTTCTCTGAGACTTCTGTCTGTCTTCCCAACGTAGTAACTGGGGCACATGGAACATTTAGCCAAATATACTAAGTGGGAAGTCCTACAATTGCCTTTTCTAAACTTTATCTCAGTCTCAAGGGTGTCTTCCAATTTAATACTATTCCCTGAAAAAATGTATCTACACTGGTTGCAGGTTCCACACCTTGTAGTGCCTTTCTCCTCTAATATGCTAACCCTAGTACATGTTTTCCTTTCCAGTTCCATTTTCATATTGCACCCATTCCTGGAAACAAATCTAGGTGTTTCACCCACAATATCCACTATTCTCCTATCCAATTTTAGTAAGTTCCAATTGTTAATAATGATATTTTTAATGTTAGTGGTCCATGGGGTATGTTGTAGTATACATGCCCTTGTATAGTCTATATGGGTCTCATCCCCTGTGTCCATAGTGTTGTTATCCTTGACTAGGGGCCCTTTTCCCAATAGGGGTACATATTTTTTCCCCACTCATTCTCTACATATCTGGTTGTATTAATAACTAACCATCGGGGATATCCCCTTTGAATAAACATGTCCCCTATAAGTTGTAATTCCTTTACTAAATCTGTGTATTCCGATGTCATCCTTGCGGCCCTAATGTATTGCCCCTTGATTATACTCTTTTTTTGTTTCATAGGATGAGAACTGGTATATTCTAAGTAACCATTACTAAAAGTCTCTTTCCTATATATTTTCGTTTTAATTTTTCCATCATCCACTATAATTAGTGTGTCTAAATAGGACATAGAATTAGAGTCCACCCTAAAAGTAAATTTCAGATCATTACTTCTTGAATTTAGATAGCCCATAAATGATTCTAAATTTTCTTTATTGCTTTTCCAAATCATAAAAATATCGTCCAAAAATCAATAATAGCATGATATCTCATGAGACCACTTACTTGTAAGTATGTGTTCAACTTCCCAGTCATAGAGATACAAGTTGGCAAAAATGGGGGTGCAAGCTGCCCCCATTGCTACCCCTTTGGTTTGAATGTAATATTCTCCTTCATACATTATATAATTATGTTTCAAAATCAGTTCCATAAATTCCACTATTAATTCCATCTTCTCAGGTGAAAAATTACTTATTTTTTTCATAGAATTGTCTAACCTTAATAAACCATCCTCTTGAGGGATGTTTGAAAACAAATCTACAACATCTATTGTCACTAGTATTGCTCCAGGAGTTATCATGTTGTTCCTTAACCTACCCAAAAAATCCTAGGAATCTATAACAATGTGCTTAATAGACTTGTATAAAGGTTTTAACCATCCGTCTATTACTTTTCCAAAGTTAAAAGTTTTTGATTTATACCCCGAAATAATGGGCCTGAATGGGGGGTCCACTAGATTTTTGTGGATTTTGGGGATCCCTACCATGGTACTAATGATAGGAGAGTCTATTTTCAAATAGTTGTATAACTCTCCACTAATTCTTTCCTCTATCAATAAGTCTTCCAGGTATAAATTAATTTTGTTGTAAGCAATGTTCACTTCATTTCTGGATGAAACATTGTAATTACCTGAATTTAACAAAATCCCATTAATTTTGTTCTTGTATTCTTCCTGATCGTATAGTACCACCCCTCCCCCTTTATCTGGTTTCATTATTCTTGTCTTTTTATCACCTTGCAACTCTCTTAATACTGTGGCCTCTTGTATATTTAAATTGTATTTAACTCCATTTTTATTGACCCTGGAGGTATATGCATATATTTCATCTATGACCATTTTCTCAAATATCCCAAATGTGGCATTCAGGGGTGGGGTGAAAGTACTCTTTTTCTTAAATTCACAAGTATTTCTTATCTTTTTATTTTCATTCTGATATAAAACAGCCAAATTTAACTTTCTTAAATATTTCTTAAAATCAATTATAAAATCCTCTACCTTAAACCTTTTCACAGGCACATATTTCATTCCTTTGCAGAACAAAGTGAAATGCTCTTCCCTTAACTCCAATTGGGTATAGTTGTGTATAAAAAAACTGATTACATTCACTAGTTATGTCATTAATCTTCACTATCCTATCCACTCTGTCAGTGGTTTCTATCTCGTGTGCCCCTTCCCTATTTGTCTTTTTTGATATTTGTAGTGTTCCCCCCCGTACCCCTGATTTGATATTTTTTGATATTTGTAGTGTTCCCCCCTGTACCCCTGATTGCCATCCATCTTTTCGCCAATGAGGGATGAAATTAGGGGCATCCAATCCGAAATGGCAATTATGAGAGGCAAATTGACCCGTCTGATCGAATTAGTAAGCCAGTCCACGCTCCAGGGAAAGGGCTATGGGCGTATGATGTCAGACAACTCTTTAAGTGAATTAGAGCAATATTTAAAAAAAATGTTCCTGATTGTATCCCTCCCTCCCTTCCTGTTTCGAGCTTTGTCCAGAAATCTTGACCAAATAAGTTATAAGAGGTAGAGTGCATACCCTAAACATTTTGACCTAATTTTTTTATTACTGTTATTTCAACAAACCAGAAATAGGAGTAATGGGCAGTTCATATTGCTGCATTTGTGTGGCATGGTTTTTGTGTTTTATCAGTGCTGTGTTCTTCTGAAGGGGCTAGAAGGCAAATATGTTTAGTTGTAGTCTTAAACCGCTCAATAGCTACTATACTAATCTTTACTTCAGGAGGCTGTGGGTTCTGTTCCCTTACTAGCTACCTGCATTGCTTTTTTTTTCCAATAGTGACAATGCAGGAGAGCACAGGAGAGGCACTGAGTTTCTGGGTGTACATTCCTTCAGATAAGACAAGCTGTCATTGTAACCTAGGAGCTGTTAACTGACCACTTCTGCTTCTACTTCAAAGAATTTCTAACAGGCATTTAAAATACTTCTCTCCTCACCAGTGTCAACAGTGGGATGATTTGTGTTTTATGTTGATTGTTGGCAAAATGTGTTGCATTTGTTTTTAAAATATTTCCTTCTATGCAGCACAGAACAACAGTCCAACTTTCTGGTCTTGAATTTGGGTTAATGATATTTTTCTTTTTCTCAAGTTTATCCAAGCTATAATCTTTGAGCAAAACAAATGAGTAGTTTTCCTATATTATGAACATTGCAGGATTTGTAAAGTTATGATATTCACTTTTTTGAGGGAATGGTCTTTCATTTTTAGCAGTGGGTTGTGGGTGAGTTGTTATCATGTGTCATATATTCTATACTTTATTTTCATGGCGTTTTTTTCCCCACATCTTACATGCCCCACCAGTTAGCTACTGTGTCTTGGCAAGAAAAAGAACCTGCAACAGCCATTAAGTACAAGTGCTCAAAAAGTGTATAAATACCGATGTAAATATTATGCCTAGAACTTTTATTGTGATTGTGGTGTAAATGAACAATGCTGCTTTAAGATGGAATGTTTCCTTTCCTTAGACGAGCATGTTTCCTTAACAGCAGGGAGTGAATTTGCTATATGAGCCTACACAGGTCTACTTATTGGAACAACTAAAGATGTATGAAAAGAGGCCTTTTGTGAAGGCAAATTTGATGTCTAGAGCAGCAGCCTTGAAGTGAGATACCAGAGTGAACTGGAGATGTTACCAGGAGGAAGCTGTCATTTCTTCCAGTTAAAGAAAGTCCTGACCTACTGGGAGATAGATAAGGAGAGACAGAGAGAGAGAGAGAGAGAGAGAGAGAGAGAGAGAGAGAGAGATTTACTCAAAGAGACTGTAACCTGGCATTATGGAATTGTTTAAAATATACTAGGCTGTAAACTTATTACTGGCCCTAAGACTTTTGCTTGAGAAGAACCTGTGTTTGTTTAAGATCTTTTGTGTATTAAACAATGCTGTTTTCTATCACTGGTGTTTCTCTTGCCTTTAATGAGACACTATATGTGTTGATTTCTAGTTACCAGATGCATTCTAATATTATTTACTATTTATTTATTTTTATTTATTGCATTTGTTGACCAGGAAAGTCCACTGGTCCTGGATGAGCCCATTTTCAGTGGAGGCGCGGGGAGAAAAGCTCCACATTATTACATACAAGTAACAAAATAAAATATTGTAGATACATGAATAAAACAGATGTAATACAAATGTTGATATATAAAAATGTACAAACAGTAGAAAGGATAAGACAATTGGCAGAGATGACATTTCATTAATAACTAGAAAAGACACTTTTTTTAAGTGACAGCATAAATGGAAACAGAAGTATGAAAGTCAGAGTAGAAGAAGAAAGTCACTTAGCAGTACATGTGAGCAGAAAAAGACAATAGTGTCTGCATGTGAGTAAATAAGATTCAAAGTAGAGGGGTGTAGAGTACAGGGTGAAGCCGGTGAGCAGACTGTATCTGGATGAAAAGCTGGAGAGAGGAGGTGTGAGAAGGTACAGAGAAAAGCGTGGGAGAGATTAGAGAATAGAAACAGGGAGGTTCCATAGTGGGAAGTTAGGAGATGGGATTTTTTAGTGGGGTACAGGAGCATCGCCAGTTAGACACCAAATGTAATTTTAGGGATTTTTTAAAAGAAGCAGGCTTACAGGTTGATCTGAGAGGAGGAGGAAGAGTATTCCATAACTTTGAGACAGCATGGAAGTACAGCATTTAGCCAGCTGACAGTTTGGGTTTCTCTATAGACAGCAACATTTTGTTTTCTGACTGGAGGTGGCAATTAGGCTGCTACTTGGTCAGTATGGATGAAAGGGAAGGGCAATGTTCAGGTTGGTAGATTATTTTGTTAGCTGTTACTACTTGGATTTAGACTTAGTTGATCAATATCCAATGATCTAGATTTACCTGGAGGGTGGCAAGGGTGCTAATCAGCTTGACATGTTGTGGAAGTTTATTACAGAGTTGAGGGATACATTGGATCATGCCCTGTCTTATTATTTGCCCTCCTTGATGCTGGAGGCAACTTTTGAATAAGGGTTTTTAGCTAGGCTTGTAATGCTCTGTAGACAGATTGCCTTGTACTACCAATAAACCTATGCCTTACTTGTTAAAACTAAACTTTATTTAAAAAAATAACATTTTCTTATATGAAACAAGATCCCAGCCTTCATCTTTAATTGTGTCTCAAATACGGGAAATGTATTTTTGCCCATTTGGGTTTGTAAATATCGGGTTGTAATTTAATTATAATAGGATGATTTTTTGCAAGTTGTATATAATTTAAATACCTTTTTTCATAATACAGATGTACTGGGTATGATGCCCAGAAGGCACACTGTGTATAATAATAATAATAATAATAATTACCTTATCGAAAAGCCGTAATATCAAATGACTTTTTATCAAACCAGAAAAGTCGAAAGCTGAAAATAGCAAAAACGTGAATGAGGGAATTCTTTCCCTCAGAAAGAAATCGCTAGCCCTACTACCAACTACACACTAATCTAAACATAACAAAGTGGAGGAATTTGCCCCCACACACACCCTCACCCCCCTAACTAAATATACCAACTCCAAAATCGCACTACAGTGAGGAAAAGGGCAAACTCACAAGGATGGCCAAGCGGTGTCTTTCCCAGGGATATAATTCGCTCATTCACGTTTTTGCTATTTTCAGCTTTCAACTTTTCTGGTTCGATGAAAAGCCGTTTGATATTATGGCTTTTCGATAAGGTAATAGGAACCCGTATAATACAGACTTTGGCACTTACAGTGGCAATGCAACTTCATCTGCTAATAGGCCTTATTTTGTTATTGAGTTTAATGTGGGTACTGTTAAATTTATGTTCAACTGTGAAAAAAGCTCATTTTCAGTTGAGGCCCAGAAAGAAAAGCTCCAAATTATTACAAAACATTTTAAGAACAATAATTTTATAATCTTCAAAAATAAAACAAAACATCTGCAGTTTAAATAAATATAACAAATTAGACATAGTATAAAAACATTGGTTAAAAATTGATGCAAGGTATATGACAATTATTTAATATTTAGAGACATTTTAGACCATTTGAACAGAAATTAAACATACATTAACCTAATACAAATAGGAAATGCAATATGAAATGAGAGAAAAACAGGCGTATGGTATATTTAGAGAGAAAGTCAGGGAAGAGAATGAGATAACAGTAAGGAAGTAAGTGAGGAAGGGAGAGTAAGGAGGTATAAGGAATGGAAAGGTTCTTGTTCACATTTAGGGATATAGTCTATCCTGGTTTTGAGCAAAAGCAGAGCCAGATTTTAGCTAGGAAGTCTTTCAGAGTGGTTTTGAAAGATGGGAGGGAGGGTGGGTATAGTCTTGATGGATACAGGTAAGGAGTTCCAGGCCTTAGCAGCCTTGTACGAGTACAGACAATACCCAGCAGATTTGTTAGGTTTGTAGACAGACAGGAGTTTTTGGTCAATGGATCTCAATGACCGACTGGGAACATAGTTGTCTAAAATGTTTTTTAGTTCTGGTCAGTCAGATGGATGCTGGATAATTTTATAGGTGTTAAGAAGTTGTGTATATGTTAGTTGATGTGGCAATTCTAACCAATTAAGGTTTTTCAGTGCTATATAGTTGTGAGTTCTGAAAGGGGTATGTGCTGGAAATTTAGTAACTTTGTTATAGCATTGTTCAACATTTTAATTTTTTGTGAAGCCAGGAGGTTAGTAAGGATGGAAGTGCCATAAACAAGAGTGGGGAGGAGATAAGTAGTGGCAAGTGTAGTTTTAGTTGCACCAGTGAGAAAGTTTTTAACTCTGTAAAGCATCCCTAGCTTTTGATGAGTTTTCCTTATGCAATTGTTGTATATGCGGGTAGAATTAAAGATTATCATCTACTATCACCCCTAACAGTTTGCTATGAGAAGTAACTTCAATGGTTGTATTATCAAGAGAGAGGACTTTAAATTTAGTTTTTTCATGAGAGAGGGATTTGGGGAAAAAAGTGGTAGTTTGGTCTTTTTGGGTTGAGCATGAGATGTGAGTTACAAAGCCATGTTTCAGTGGCTGTTAAAGCTTCCTGAGTAATTTTTTGGAGGTGCAACATGTTGTCAGATATGCAAATGAGATTGGAATCATCTGTGTACTGTATAAAGGTGGCCTGTTCTGTGGAAGTATAGAGGGTGTTGGTGAAAATGCTAAAGAGGAAGGGACCAAGGACAGAGATTTGTGGTACACTAGTGGTGACTGTGAGGTAAGGAGAGAGTGTGGAGGGCCATTTTACTGACTGATACCTATTGGACAAGTAGCATTTGAACCACAGAAGGGTGGGCTGAGATAGACCTACTGAGGACATTTGAAGTAGAAGTTTACTGTGACAAACTGTGTTGAAGGCTTTAGACAACTCTAGAAATAAGGAGGAGACTACTTTGCCATTATCTCCAGCTTAATTGACAGTATCTATATAGGTTAGAAGGGCAGTGCTAGTACTATGGGAAGGATGGAAGCCATGTTGTTTAGTGGATAGAAGTTCTTCCTGCATTAGATACTATACCAACTGTTTTTAAATACATTTTTCAAGTATTTTGGTGAGGGGAGATAACATTGCTATAGGTCTAAAATTATTAATGTCTGTTAAATGTCGACGTTTGTGCAGAGGGTAATGCATGACTTTTTTCCAGAAAGAGGGAATGTGGGATTCGTGGACTGACCTGTTTATAAGGATTGAGATAGGACAGCCAATGCTATTGGCTGTATTTTTAGGTACTTGCTTGGAAGGACAACAGCTGAAAAAGAGCACAGTTTAAGTTTGTTTAAGAGTAGTTTTATATAGGAAGAGGGCACATGTTTAAAGGTGGAAGTGGATGTGGTGATATGTGGCTGTTAGACAGGGTTGGGATTAAATTTTGAGGAATCCTTAGTTAGAGATGCTTTACTATCTATAAAACATGAGTTGAACTGTATTGCACGTTTAAGTGGTAAGTTATCGGGAAAGGGGTTTTGTGTTGAATTTTTGGCTGGGATGTAAGATTTCTTTAATGGATGTCCAAAATTTTTGGAGTTGTGTTTAGTGTTATTATGAAAGTTATTGTAGTATAGTTTTTTTGCCTTCATTTATTTGCTTTTTAGTACGATTGCAAAGCATTCTGAAGTTTTCAAGATATTGAGGTGTTTTATATTTTTGCCATTCTTTCCATGCTTTTTCTCTATCCTGCATTAGCATTTTACTGTTTTTGGTTAGCCAAACTGCATTTTTTATTAGTCTCTTTGTTCTAGGAGGTGCAAGGCTATTTAGTATATTTAAAAAAGTTGCATTGTATTTGATTACAGTATCGCCTAAGGGGAGGATTTTTAGGAAGTTCCAGTTAATAAATGATAGTGTAGTAATGAACATTTTGGGGTTAAACTTGGAAAGGTCATGTGTTATTTTAAAATATGCTGTTTAACTGGATGTGCGAGATGTCTAGCTGTATAGACTGGAAGAGGATCACTGAGAGAGTCTGACATTGTACCTGTGGTTGAGTATGTGCTAGGGTCTGATACTAGGATCCAGTCTAATAGAGAATTTAACGTCTTGCTATAATGTGTGGGGCTATTAATTAGCTGTATGAAACCATATAAGTTCATACTAGATGTAGGGGAGTTAAAGGTTGTGTCTAACCAACTGACATTCACATCATCTAGTAATATTTTTCTTGTGGAAATGTTATGGATATACAATGTAGAATATCTTCCAGTATAGCTGCATTGTCACCAGGAGGGATATAAAGGGCAGTAATACATATTTGTTTACAATTGTTTATTTTGAGGAAAACAATAAGAAGCTCTGCTGAACAGAATTTTGGTGTTGGTTTGATGTAAGGGGAGATGTGGTAGGTACTTGGAAATATTAAAGCAGTACCACCACCTTTCTTTTTATACAGTCATTACAGGATATATTATAGCCAGAAGGTATAACTTCTGAGTCATTTATGCTGGGTTTAAGCCAAGTTTCAGTTACAGTGAGAACATCAGGCTTATGTTGAGTAATCCAAGCATGTAGTTCATCAGTTTTATTTCTTATACTTCTAACATTTATAGCAGCAAACATTTGATCACCAGGGTTGGGGATTGGCTGTTGTGGGGTTAGACAAGTGTGTGAGAGAATTATCTTTATGTTCACTGTGACAGGTAGGGCGAGGATTAGGGTGTATATCTCCTCCCAGAAGGATTTTAGCATACTGGGGAATTATGCATACTTGTTTTTTGGGGGAAGGATTCTCGCACTTGATTTTGTTTTGGTTTGAGTTGAAGTGCAGTTAATCAGTCTATATTTGGAATAAAGGTGAGGGGCAATATTACATAGGTTTGGTGCAATGTGTGTAAAGAGGGAGTATGGAGAGTTGGTCAGGACAGAGTTGGAGAGATGTTGCAAGATATTATTGAGTCATGGGAGGATGAAAGATGGCACAGTAGAAGGAGAAGAATTTAGGATAAGCTGAAGAGTAGCATAATTAGGCTCAGGAATCTGTATTTTATAGATCTCAGGTGGTGGTGGAGTACCAATGAAGGAGGAAACAAGAAGTTGAGGACAGTATGAACAGAATTTGCAGTTTGGGCCTAGGCTGTTTAGTGACCCTTTGATTAAATTTCACATCCCTGCATGATTTGTGCCATCTTATTCCAAAGGTCCAAACACTGGAAATAAGTTAGTACAAAGCCATTTTGTTTGTCCTGATCCTTAAATCCAGAATTATTTAGGCAGTTCCACTAAAAGGGAACATAACTCCCCATTTTTTTTAATAACAGATTTTATGGAGATTAACAGATTTTGTGGAGATTCTGTGGTACAAATAAATGGGGAAAATGATATATTATTTAATTATTGAACTTGTGACACTTGCAATCTATATTCCATTATTTCCTTCCATGTGGGCAAGAACAAAAGGCAGTTCAATGTTATTTTAAAATAACATCTTAGAAATATTACAAAGAAAAACATTTTTAGTGTGTGAATGTGCTGATTATGTTAATATAAAAGCTAGAATTCAATGGCAAACAATGATGAAAGATGCCAATCTGATCAGAATTAGAATTTAAACATAAAGAAACCACATACATGTTACAGTTTGACACTTTAATCCCTAAAGGGCTAAATGTAGAATTGTGATGAAAACACATTATAGGGTAGGTATTTAATTAATGGTTTGTTTTTATGTGTCTTTTTCATTTCTTGTATTTAAGCTTTTTGATGTTTTATTCCATGATACCCCTTGAAGGCTGTGAAGGTCAGGCAGCAAGAGTTCTTTCTGAGTGTTAATAAAGGAAGTACTCACTTTTATTTGTTCTTATTTTTGAAATCCCTCTACCTGCTGATGATCAGTCCTCTGTGACCTATCCAGCCCATTTGTTCCTCATGTGGACAAGAGCCATCTCCTGCCCATTTATTCCCCTGTGAATCAAGAGCAAATCATGGGTCCATCATTTAGGCAGACTGCCCTCAGGAGTTCTTAGTGACCCCATGCAAGCAGCTTCCAAGAGCCTCTATGGATGCCAGTCTTTGGGGGAGCATGCAAGCTTCCTCATGTGATTGCACCATGACCTACATGGCTACAGTATAGCACTATGGCAGACTCTCTGAACTGCACAACCCAGCCCCCTCCATTCATTGTTGCCCAAGCAGTGAGCCAAGCCGCCTCTTAGGATGGGCCAGCTTTATGCCACTTATTCCCATCTACCCACCCCTCTCCCTCCAACTCCTGTCTCTGCTAACTGAACAGGAGTCATCTGGGTCCCAGTCAGGGCTATATCCCTCTGCTGCACGGGAGTAGGACATTTGTTAGTAGTTTTATTTTTGTTTAATTTTTCTCTGTCCTCTGCTGACCATCAGCTCTCTCTTGCCCAGCTACCCTAATGAACTCTTTGTTTCCATGGTGAGAGTTCTACTGCCCATTCATTCCCACTGTGAGGATCAGGCAAACTGGGAGTGAGACAACCATTTATTAGGATGGATGAGGTTTTTCCTTACTTTAGTTGCAGCCTTATCATGCTTGTCCAATATGTGCCCATGAGGATTTGCAATGCATAATGCATGGGACTGTCATTCACTTCCATGAGTGGTGTAATCCTGAAGATGACCACACTTCACACAAGATTCTTTCATCTCAAATGAGGAACCAGTGCACTTTTTGGTGCTGCAGGACATGTTACCCACATCTGAGAGAGGTGAGCACCACTTCTTCATGCTTCTTCCACCCCCATTGTATCCAGCAGTTACCCAAGCCAGTACTCAAACGTGGGTCATTAGTTTGTAGGAAAGGTTTTATCTCTCCACACCAATGCAGCTAACCATTTGTTAGTTTTTTACTGTTATTTACCCTGAGTAATCATTTGCATATTTTTCCTCAACAGATGACTGCTTGGTAGGCAGTTTTCTTACACATTTGTCTCAGATCTAGAATTTTGGCTTTTCTCATTTTTTTAAATTGCACTCTTTCTACACAAATTTGTATTATATATTTGAGTCCCACAGTTGTAGACTTTGGATAAATTAGTGACATTTCCTCCTGTATGTTCCAGCAATTTTATTAATGCATTAATAACTGAACAGTAACAAACATTAACATCTTATATATATATATTTTTTCTAATTAAATACAGTACAATCTTCTGATTTCATCATACTGTATCATATAACATCTGCCTCTCAGACAAAACTGTAATTCTCTAGCACACCCTCATGTCTACCACGAAGGGGGTCCAGGAAAACCACAAGCCCTTCAAGAAGCCACTCGAATTCTTATTAACCATTAACACTCTTAATGTTATTAGACTTAAGTCACTACTTGTGCTCCATGTATTGATACCACAGATACTATTTATTATGTGTTTGCCTGTGCTTTTTTTAGCCATACTTTTTCCTCCTCTTTTCACATTTCTGATATTAAACTAACAAGTTTTCAGATTTTTGGTTTTTCTCAGTCCTATACTTTCCAATACATTGATATTATTTTCTTTGATACCAACATTATTAATCAGAATAGCTGCATGTTATATGTAGATAAACTTAGATGGCTTTCCAGCCCCAGGAAATATGCTTCCATAGCCAAGTCAGCCCTTACTGAAAACATTTTGTTAAAGAACTGTTGTGCCTCCTTTTAATATTCCTGTGAGTTCAAATAAGCTCAGAAAATATGCATTAAATGTCCCCTAATATCATCAGCACTTGTGTAACAAACTCCATCCAGTGATGGGAATAACATGGCCAACCTAGCTGGTGTATAAAAGTACTTATGCAACCAAAGCCATGCAAAGATTCTAAACCTTTGTAATTGTGTGATGGACTTCATCGCAGTGCATATCTGGGTCTACATCTGTGCCCCAAAATCTGTTAATGTTTCCCAGATCTTCAAGCCTTACACCACTTTAATGTGCAAAAGGTTCAATGCTTTGTATACCCTAGTATTTATTCCTTTATTATTTTTTACCTTGGTTTATCTCATTCACCCATTTAATAGAGAGTACCTATGTTTCTGAACCTTGTTTTGCCCAAAATGTGGTATTAAGCCTTCACACCAAAGCTAAGTATTCTATGCAGCACCCCTGCAGGATGTCATATTTACCCTGGCCCTGATGTCACAATAATGTATTCCTGTCCTCTGTAATATGATTTCAGTACTTTAATCCAACTTGTATATTCTTCTGTCTTCAAAACATAATCGGATCCCCCAATCAGCAGCAAGTCACACAACCATGACTTTAGTATATTATTTGTAAAGATCATGTGTAAACTCTGCTCAAGGCTTACTAGCATCAGTAAAATTTCCTCATTATCTTTTACTTCAAGCAGATACTTCATGCAATCTACTTCCCATGTTCTACAAAATGTACTCCCATTATCTTCTTCCATCCAGTTATGTATGCAGTCATTTAGTGTCTGGCATACACCGAGAAATGGATTGCTGCTAAATATGCTGTCTTTGCAAAGCCCCCACATCCTTTAGTCAGACCACCTTATCCAATGATACCTTGGGTCTCTGTTCTTGACAGAGAAAAAATACCATTATTTGTTTCACATTTTATGGGAAAAAGATGTGAATGTGTCATATCAAAATGCCTGTCCAACATATATGACCTGGACAAAATAAACTGTAATACCTGCTTGCTTTGGCCTACTTTTATCATTACTCCTTTCTTCCATTGAACTATATCCCTGATTTAAACTAATACTGCCTCATACAAATGTCACAAAGAACCTTCAGCTGTAGAAACTAACCATAACCCCAGTCATTTCATCTTGATGTGCCCTCATAAATAAGGATAACTTTCCCTCAACTCCTGTATTTTGCCAGTGTTTATAGAAACTTTCAGTGTTTTATTTATATTAAGCTTATAACCTGATATTTTTTCCAAAATCATGGACTAGGTTGAACAGTTTTCCTAGTTTCCCCAAACCATGGACTATTTTGTTTAGTTTTGATATATTTATCAGATAGGTACTTAAATTTATGAGTATGTCTTCTGTAATCAGGGATGCCATGCTCCTTTGCTGACCCCACTTGTAATCTTGTATATCAGTATCTAATCTGACAGACCAAAGACCTTGTACATAATGTAAACAGTAGTGAGGAAAAAAGGGGCATCCTTACCCTGTACTCTGCTGCAGTAGGAACTCTCCAGACAGCTAAGCCAGTTTCTACTCACACAGATGATCCACTGTAAGTGGTTCTAATCATAGTTATACATTGTTGTAGGGACCCTGAAAAGCCAAAAGTAGTAATGATAAAATCACAGCTGACTTTATCAGCTGCCTTTTCTGCATCCAGACTTATCAGGGTTAATGAACTTTCATCTTTGTATACATCCTGAAGCAACATATTAGTTCAGAGAATACAATCAAAAGTCTGTTACCCTATTAGAAAGCCACTGTGGTCAAAACAAATGTATTCCTGCAAGAGACTCACTGAACTCTTATCAATTATTGTCATAAGAGTTTAGTAATCATGGTTTAGATATTGATATTGGCCTATAGAGAAACAGTAGAGGTTGATTCTTCCTCTCTTTCACAATAACTGAAATTACTGCTAGATTTTTTTCCTGGCTGGATATGATTTTAGAGAGCAAAGTCCTCACATTTTCAGCAAAGGTCCACAAAGACAAAGCTATAGTATTCACAGCAATAATATTTGCTTGTTAGCACTGGGCTTTAAGCAAACTTGTGCTCTGGAAAATCAATGGTTTTGAACTGTAGTATTGGAGAATTCTGCGCACTGCAAGATCAAATTAGTTAATACATAAGGAAATAAATTCAGACCGTTCACTAGAAAGTCTGAGAGAATAACTGAAACTCAAGATACTTTAACCATATGACATGAATACAGGACTCATTAAAGAAGACTTCACTAATGGAAAAGAAAGAAAGCCAAAGAAGAAGGGGAAGCAGAGGCAAAGAGTGCTACATAGCATTACTGGAGGAATAAATGTAAATTAGCATGAATGTAAAGAAGCAATTGTTGATAGACTGGCCTAGTGCATTAAAATCCTTGAGGTCATGAAGAGTTGGATTCCACTAAAGAAGCACATAAAAAAAGTATTACTTGCGTCCCCAATATTTGATTTATCAGCTGATACGCATTCTATCCTAGTTTCCAAAATTGTATCGGAAGTCCATCTGAACCTGGATATTTTCTATTTTCTGTTTGCTTGCTTCTGAAGGGCTTCTCTCAGGTCCTCCACTGTTACTGTCAATATTAAAGATTAGGACTTCTCCCCCTTTTAATTTTAATCAGGTCAGTGGAGACCTTTACTTCTTAAATGCCTGTGCCAAATCTAATTTATTAATGCCCTCATTATATAAGGTTTGAAAATACAGTAAACTCTCAGTTAACCGGCACCCATGGGGATTGGTAGATGCCGGACAACTGCAGTTTCTGGTTGCTTGAGATCTACTATTAAAAATAGGCCTGACTAATGCTGTACCCTATACTGTTTGTTTGGTTTGAGTTGTTCTTAGGTTGATGAGTGAAGGAATTTATTCCTATCTTCCTTTTTAAAACTCTAAAATTCCAAAAACGTAAGGTTTGTTTCTGCGGGTGGAAAACCGAAAGTGTAATACATTAAAAATATTGTACTGTATTTCTTTGATTTTTTTTTTTTTTTTTCTTGTTGCTTGAGAGTTCTGGTCACTTGCATTCCGATTAACTGAGAGTCTACTGTATTTTCAAACCTTATATAATGAGGGCATTAATAAATTAGATTTGATACAGGCATTTAAGAAGTACAGGTCTCCAATGACCTGATTAAACATTTGCTATATCTCTACAAGTTCTCTAGCAATCTCTACTATATGCAGACCTTGCACTTTAGCTAATGCTTTCTTTTTTTTAAACATCTTTATTGAATTGTCACTTGTGACACAGGCAAATTTATATTTATACAAAAGTAATCAAATTGTATTAAACTAACATTAACAAACATACTTCACATATATTGTTATATATCATATAAGCTAAGCAACATTACATAAATTATTAAATTCTTGCCCCTTTTTTAAAGACAAAGCATCTTTATTAAGCCATCACTTATGACATATAAGCAATTATACATTTATATAAATGAAAACAAACCACACGGACATAATCTTAGTTGCAAGCATCTTACATCGCAAACCATACTGACACACTCCTACTTGCAAACATATTACATCACTTATAATCTACCCCATCATTTTCAGTCAAACATTACATAGCTCATTCAAGTTCTGCCTTCTTTTAAACCCCGTTCCTCCCCTGTTTGTGTTGTTCCTACAATTCCCATTTTTTTCTATGTAATTTGCTCCTAACCTTTTCTAAAGATCTCGGTTCCAGTGGTTTTATCTATGTTATTATATCCACTACTTCTAATATAGTTGGTTTAGATTTTAATTTCCATTTTCTAGTAATTGCCTTTTTGGCAGCCACCATAATTAGACACATCAAGGTGTTACCATGTATAGGTAATTCCAATTCTGTATCATAGCTCGGAAAAATCATCTCCCTCATCACACCAATCCACCTACCAGTATCTCCAACAGTGCCTCCCACAGGGAATCCTTAATTTAGCTAAAGCTTTCGTGACCTTCTGCTATCATAGCCTTATAGATTATGATTTTAATGACTTAGTCAAATCAGACAAATTCCATTTCCTGAAAACTTAAATATTCTTCCGTCTACCTTTTTATTACATTCTGGTTTATTCAGTTATGCCCCCCTTCCTGCAGTTAAACTAGCTGTCTTCACTTGTGTATCCCTAATGTCTGTACTTATTTGTTTGAAATTTTCCTTATCTTTTTGTTAATTTGCTCTCTAGCATAACTTATCTATTCCTTTAGTTTGCCATTATAGCAATCCTAAATGTCAGTTGTAATTTTTTTTTTATTGCTGGAATAAATTATATCAATTTTTCTTTAATCCATTTTACACATTTACCATTTGCCATTCAGTACTCTAGCAAACACCAATGCCTATAATGTTGATGACTTACCCAAACAGAAGCACATTCAGCAAAAATGGGTTGTCCTATTTCAAAATCTAGGCCTGGATGTGCATATTCCTGAAATACAGAAACCCTATCTAACCTGGACCATTCCTTACACTTAGTGAAGTAGTAGATGTTATGTAGTTGTGCAGCTCCCATATTTCAACATAAACCAATCATTCATTAACCCAAGTATCTTGTATATCTGCTTTGAGTGCCTGAACCACCATCTAAATGTCGTTCACTAACAGTAAAATTCCAGTCACCCAATGCAACTAGCAGCCTTTCCAAAATGCAAGTATTTGAGCCATCACATTTTTACCCTATTTGTTTTTGTCCTTGGTGGCAGATAAACAAATGGCACTGTCACAGAATGTTCCAGGTAGTGACATTTTAGGCCCACATAACACATTTCTGGAATTACAAGTTCTCCTTATACTTCTAGTGGCAGAACTTTGCTATCATGATAGACACTCCTCATCTTTGGGCTCTCTAAAACTATCAGAGGATTCCATTTGGTGCCCCATCCCTGTAATTTAGACTGTTCAGCTTCCCCTAAATATGTTTCTTGCAGTACTACTAAAAGTGTCATTCCATTCTTATTAACTGGATTCATAAATCATTTAATATTCTCATTTAATAATCCAGTTTTTCTTTGCTTTTCACATTCCTGAAGATGTATATTTTCCTGCTTCCCTGATAACATCCCAGTCCCTCACCACCAGTAAAGTTGTTATCACATTTCCTTCTGGGATAACTGGAAACATATCTCTTTCTTGCATTGGCAACTACATCTTTACAGCATTGTTATTACCATTTAGTTTAATATGATCATGGCAATTACAACAATAGAAAAATGATATTCACATTCTGTTTCAGTTTTATAACACTTCATAGAAAAAGTACAGTATATAACACAAAATCCATACACCAACATATGTATTCCATACTAATACATTCTTCTAAGGAAGGAGCTTCAGTACACCCCACTTGTACATGCCCACCTTTGTTACAGCTTCCATTAGTTATTTATCTATAACTGAGACTAATTTTCCACCCCCTACCTGTGAGATCTTCCATGTTGAACAGTTACCAGTTTCATTAATGGTTTTGTTTTTAATAACTTCACTTTTATCTATTCCTGTTCCTTGGAGATCATATATCTCCAAGTTCATCCACAGTCATTCTGCTGCCTCAAGGCTTTTATAAAACCCATGTTTGTTTTGATAAATTTTTTTTCCTATTACTGAAAAATGTGAAAAACAACACATCACTCAAAATGTGTATACATTGATAGTCTCAAGGCTTAAAATTTTATCCATCTACCACAAGATAAATTTTAAAGTCTGACAATTTCCCATATTGGTGATATCATGACAACACTGTTGATAGTCTTTACCCCTAACTGCTCAAGTGGTCATAAAGGTTGGGGGAAGCATGTCATTAAATCCATTGCACTTAGCATATGGTGCATCCCTTCTCAGTATAATAAGGTCATTCTAAGCATCATAATATCCATAGCCATACCCTATATCCCAGCAGTTTGCCTTCTACCTCCTTAAGTTCCTACTACAACACACGAAATTACATTTTTTATAAGTTCACCAGAAGAGAGAAAGATCATCTTATCTAACTTGAGTTAACAGTATAATAGTGTTAAATCTGTCCAATGCCAGCCACTATCGCTACTAGAACAAAATTTGTTAGAAACATCACAGAATAGCTGGCTATCCAAACTACCCCTCTCTAGAGTACACATTTTAGTTTTCCAGTGCTCTCAGCTCATGAAGACATGGTTCTGTTCTACTGCTCCTCACTGCGTGATCTACATCTTTGCTTTGTACTACAGTTAGCCCATTCATTAGCAATGGAATCATTCCCTTCACACCTGGTATTTCTTCTCTGTCCCAGTTAATGCTCCTTGCCTCTTATTTGCCTTCTCTGGACCTTCTTATGCCTATTTTATCATCTTCCACAGTTCAGTTGAGTAGTCAACATTTTTAGGTCCTATTGATGTGACACCTATTACAGCTCACATATCAGAATTTAAATAGTCACAGTCCAATCACATACACAAGCAGTGTATTTAACAGTCCATGTGTCTGTCTTACATTTACCTGCCCCTACTACCCCAGAATACAAATTTAAAACTATAATGGTATCACTCCCATTATAATTCCTGAAAACTTAGAGGCCAGATGGGTCATTAGACTTAAAGCTACTATAGGTCATGGCCTGAATGAAAATATCCCTCTAAAACCAGCTCTAAGAAATAAACCCCTGCGCAGATAAAATGTTTTTAATCATAGGTTTACATGTATTTTATTTATATCTATGTTTTTATATTTATATTGTATTTATGTATTTTGGACTTTTGGACTTTACTAGTATTGTTTAATACAGAGCTTGTATCTTGAATATACCTTTAAGAATGTTCTAAGCTGTATATGTTAATTAGTATAAATAGAGGAGCTAGTACCTTGATTTATTACACCTGAAGAAGCCCACAGGGTGAAAGCGCTTGTGTCTTGTTTTTATGAACAATAAACCTTTGAAGCCTGGAGCCTTACCTCAGTGTTTTTGCTGTTTTGACGGATTTTATTTCTTTTCTGAGGTATCTGGTTGAAGTTGGAACTTTTTTACTGTTATTTATACATAAATCTTACTACTTAGTTCTTAAAGATTTATCCCAACAGTACATCTAGTTGCAGTTTCTTACTTTAGTTAAGTTTTTCTCAGTCATTTGTCTCTGGCACTTTCTTGGACACCATATATAGGACTGTTGCAATTAACCTACCAACACCTGCCCATTTCAGTGCCTTCACTGCCTTGCAACTGCTGGTTACCTTTCATACTTTAAAGCATTTTGGCACTCATGTGTCCTGAAATAAGTATTTAGTCTTCAATGTGTTTCCATCTAACTAGTGAAGTGATAATGATGTTCATCCTGTGTCCACTGACAAAGTAGATTTGTCACTCATTTCAGGCACACTTAAACAGTGGAAAGGACTCTATATCATTTCCTCCCATGCCCAATGACCTAAGAAGATTATGCCAGCTCTTGAACAATAAAACCAAAAGGGCATGCAGAGATATGTACAATTTATGTTCAAAAAATTAGGTAAGAGAATTTAAATTTACTGGAAAGTTCCAGCGAGTTTTGCTTGTGAAGAGATGAGCAGTGACATGCACTCCTTGATGGAGGTATTAAGTATGCAGTTTTCAGTACATGCTAGGTGTGTGTGCTATAACATGAGGAGGCGCAAGCTCTTCAGGTTCATATACAACAGCATCATTTAGAAACTCTTTGGCACAAAAAGCTCTGATGTCGAAAGACATACCTCTCAACTGTACACATTTTCCCAGAATGTCCAGATTTTTGCTTCATATTTTTGATCTGTTCCTCTTAAAATTTGTGGTTTCCTGGCAAATCAGTAAGTACTGAAGTCACTAATTAATGACAGACATTTGTGTTTCAGGCTCCTTTTCCTTCAGAAAATGCATGCTAATGCCAAAACTTCTTGTGTCTTTCTAAGTTTATAAGAGCACTATTTAAAATCTATATCCCTATTTCAGGGCCTTTGTCCCCCATTATTTCTGGCTTTGTCCAGATTTCTTGGGCTAGGAAGTTGAGAGGTTTGCCGGAATGTCTTTATACAGCACAACAACACATGCTAGTTGAATTTAAAATCGGTAACATAGTGGATGTTCTGATACCAGATGAAAATAACAGAAAGCTGCATCTGGTTAAGCCTTTTGCAATGGAACTGTGTGAACTTTGACATTCTGACATTTAACAGTGTAGCTGTTTCTCAGCCAAATCTCAAGGTTGCTAAAGGTTTATTGCATGACCGCTTAGAAAACAATACATCTTTATTTTAACAAAAAACACCCAGATCATTTGTGTGTTGTATAAGTGTAAATACTTTGTTACCAAATCTTTCTCTTCACTAGTCTTCTACATTCATCAACTGTACAGCTTAAGTCCACCATTTATACCTATCCAGACCAGGGATTGAAATTAGATGGGTGGATG
The DNA here is from genome assembly GCF_019279795.1 of Protopterus annectens. Lineage (NCBI taxonomy): Eukaryota > Metazoa > Chordata > Ceratodontiformes > Protopteridae > Protopterus > Protopterus annectens. The sequence goes on from NC_056739.1 coordinate 632,321,167, forward strand.
ACTGACAGTGGGATGACAGTTAATTGTCAGGGTACTAGACTGCTACAGGTCAGTCTTTGCACGCTGCATTATCTCACTGGTGAGTCTTGGTCTTTCTCTACACTCTTAACTCCCTGAGTAGTGCAGCAGCCTGATAAGCAGGACTTCCACTATACTGGACATAATTCCACAGGCAGTCCTACACTGGAGCTCAGGTATATGATAAAATAAACGTCCAAAATAAAGTACCACAACCACCACAGCTAAAACAAAGAAACTTTATTAAAAATAAAGATAAGCACTTTTGGGCTAACGTAACCTTTCTTCAGATCAACTAAACAATTGAACATACACATATTTAAAGTATGGAGTATCCAATGAAAAATCCCCTAATTAGGCATTCAAATATTCAACCAATTCATATTGAAATGCTAATCACATATAGAAAATGAACCAATCTTCACTTAAAGTAGTCTAGTGCTATAAACCAATGACTGTACATGACATTCCACCAATGAAATAAATGCAGTATTAACATATAGACCAATGGTGTTGTTACGTTTCTAGACTATTGTTATGAAATAACATAAGAATATAGTATGATGTATGTCACATTGGTCTCTTTTTGTTGAAATAAATAATTAAAAAACATTATTTCACCAATAACATCTCATTAGTATTAAAACCCATTGTTGTGTCGTTTTTTGACAGTACAGCATTAATCTAACAATTCTCAAAAAAACATAAACGTTTGGTTGCTACCAATCAAAAGTATGGATTTAGAATGGTTACCAATCAAAAAATTGTTAGCCTATAATGTTAAAAAAAATATTGTCATCCAATAAAAAGGGGGGAAATTCTTTTTACCACTTATTATGAGTGTTTACATTGATTATCCTAAACAATCAGGGTATATATTTTTAACCACCACACACATATATATGATATATATATATATATATATATATATATATATATATATATATATATATATATATATATATATATATATATATATATGTGGGTCTATGACTATTCACTGAAAGCACATTTCACTGAAACACATTTGACTGTGTACAATTCACTGAAAGCTCAATTCACTGGAAACACAATTCACTGAAACACATTTCACTGAAAGTTATATATGGCCTTTCCCCCAGTGTACTGTGACCCTAGAATTAGTATATATAGTAAGGGGGGTGGGGGGAACCACCCTCCACATTGGGGGGGTGGGAGGCATAGCCCCCCAACCTATTTTAAATATTTTGAACTATATACATGGATACTTACAATTCCAATAAATTACTCTTTTCTGAACATAATATATATCCAAACTATGTGGGGGCTATGCCCCCACACCCCCCAATGTGGGAGGTGGTGCCCCCACACCCCCCTTACTATATATACTAACTCCAGAGTCACACTACAGTGGGGAAAAGGCCATATATAACTTTCAGTGAAATGGGTTTCAGTGAATTGTGTTTTCAGTGAATTGAGCTTTCAGTGATTTATGCACTGTCATCATTTGACTTTCAGTGAAATGTGCTTTCAGTGAATAGTCCTAGACCCATATATATATATATATATATATATATATATATATATATATATACATACACACACACACACACACACACACACACACACACATACAATGAGACACATTGTTGTCCCTCTCACCAGTCTAAGTTAAGAGAAAGTTGCGGTCACTTGCTTATCGGGGTCGGGATCCCCCACGTTAAGCATGCCTTTAGGTCAATGGACCACAAGGGTGCAAACTTACTGGATCTGTTCTTCACTAATATGGGGGAGAACTGTACATCCCCTAGTGTAATGTCCTCAGTAACTACTCTTAGCCTAACTTCCTACTATTACTTGATAATCATGCAAAATTTCAAGCCCCCATAAACCCTGAGAACACTGCTGCATATGTGAAACTATTCACATAAATCATACAGAAACATGTTAATAGCTACATAGAGGCACCTGTACCCATTAAGAATACATACAGAATTAACTTAAAAACCAAGCACCCTGGTGGAATCTCGATATCAATAGGCTGTATGACAGAAGAGAGAAAAGCATGGTAAAAATTAGGAGGTGTACCACCCAGCAGGATAAAAGCACTCTCATCAAACTAAATAAATACCTCAGAGGACAAACAAAGTCTAGAAAAGCCAGATTTCATGTAAATTTGTTCATCCAGGCCAAGAACAACCACAAGGCATTCTTTAGCTATGTCCACAACCTCAAAGGCAAACTAGAATTTTATGAAGAGCTTGGTGTTAATGAAGCACCTGTACTGAGCCAGAAGATATAGCAAACCTACTGGCAAATTTTGCTTTAACTATACCTGTCTCTCTCCCTAAACCTTCCCTCAGGAAATACCATCAAATATAACTCACCCTACTACCACTAACGAACAGATCCTCAATGCTTTCTCTAAGGTCAAGAACATGGGCCCAGACAATATCCCAGGATGCCTCCTAAATAGCATGAAACATGACCTATCAGAGCCTCTGGAATCACAGTTTAACCAAAGCCTGTAAACAGGCTTCATGCCTCACAAATGCAGAACAGCAACAGTTATCCCCTTGCACAAATGTGGGCCATCTACAGACCTTAGAAACTACTGATCCATGAGTCTCACTCATCTCATATGCAAAGCCATGGAAAGAAGTATCATGGAAATTATTAATAATGACATAGTAAACCTTCAGACTCTACACCAAACCCAATTTGGTTTCATCAAGGGCAGGTCATGCCTACTCAACCTGGTTGACTTCTTTGAGAAGGTCACCAAAGCAATGAATGAGGGCAAAACAGTTCACACTGCCTACCTTGACCTGGCCAATGCATTTGACACAATAGCCAACTAAGGTATTGTTCATAAACTCAAGAGTTTAGGTATAAATCCTTATGTCACCCCGTGAATGGCCATCTGGCTCACAGACAGGACCCAGGAAGTTAGAATTGGGAGGTTAGCCTCTACAAAGAGGCTAGTCACAAGCGGAGTCCCTCAACGATCAGTCCTGGGACTGCTCCATTTTGGTATTTACTTCTCTGAAGTCAAGGCCAATGTCAAGGTCATCTGGCTGACCATATTTGCAGCCGATTGCAAATTAGTAGCAGTCATAGAATCTCCCACTGACATAAATGATCTCCAGGAAGGGCTAACACAGAGAAATAACTTGTGTAAAAGTATAGGACTAAAACTAAATGCTAAGAAATGCATAATAGCATCCTTCTGGAAGTTCTCCAACCCTGGTAGCCATCATATTGACAACGCACCCCTAAGAGTCAACCCAGTAGTCAGGAGTTGGGGACAATTGGACAGCAATCTAGCCTTTGACAATCAGAAATCTACAGTAGTGAGGAAATCATTCTATGTTGTACAACGTATAAACAAAGGAATGGCAGTTCCACTACATTCAGTATTCATCAGACCTACCATCGAGTACAATGCCCCCTTTGGTATGTACCTAAATAGGCACATCCAACAAATGGAACATCCACAGAGGTTCTTCACTAAAAGAATATAGAGCATAAGTAACATACCTTATTTAGACTGCCTCAAAGCCCTGTCCCTGTATTCAGCCTCCTAGAGGATGATGAAGGCATTATAGGACCCAACCTGATAGACATCTGGCATATCCACAAAAAAAAAAACAGAAGCAGAATTATCCATTCTTAAGACTTAAACCTTGCCTGTGATATAAATAGGGCTTGCTGGAGAGGCAGGTATGTATCCCACAGACTACCCATCTACATGAAGTAAAGTTCCTCCCTAACCCAATTCAAGTGTAACTTGAGCAATTGAATGGGGAACAGGGAATTCATCCCTGGCTTGGCACTTATGTCTCTAATGGACACAAGCAACCTGTAAATGGTTCATCTCCCAAGCCCCTGCTTGTAAATGTTTAATCTCCCAAGTCCCTGCTTACACTTATCAAGGGTACCAGAACTTGTCAGAGATTTGGAATGCATAGCTAGACTTAAAAATGCCCTAGTTGTTGTTAGCTTAGTACACACCTATGAACCTATAAGTACAGTGTGTTTGTTTGTATGTTTCTTATATCAAATGTTTAGATAGGTGGGTTTGTTTTTCAAACTGTCTGTTCATTGCAGGATGTTGACATTTCTTTTGCAGGATCACTATACAGTGGTGAGTGGAATTTTGTCCTTTGAACACTGTTTTATGAGTTCATATATACAATTAGCAGGGGGTGTGGAAGGTGCAGCCACATGTGGGGGGGTACAGGAGGACTTGCTCCCTACAAAACACGTTTATTTCTTTTTTTTAATTAGTTTTGCTTGCACTGATATTTGTGCTGGGGATATGTTTACCAGAGTGTATATGGACTAAGGTTTGACCATTTGTGGTTGTTGTAGTATTTGCCAATGTAGTGGTTCAGCAATGTAGTGAAATAGACAGGAAGTTACTTCTGTGGTGATTGAAGACGCCGGTAATAATAACCAACATGAACAAATGGTGGCCGGAACTAAACCCAAGTCTTTTTTAATGAAGAAAGATGAGAAGAATACAAGATTCAGGACTATGAGAAACAGAGGTCGGACAACTTCCAATTCATCAACCGATGAACAATGAGACAGGACACCCAACCCTGGCTAAATCACTCAGAAAGTACAAACAGTAACTAAAACTGCTGCAAGCACCCTCCCAGACACCATACCTGAGCACCTGAATAACCTTTTTAATAGATCTGTGTGCAGTGTTGTCGTGGAATAAATATTAAGTGGTGAATATCAGAGGATCTGTGGAACCTTTATTGCCGAACTTCAGCAGCCGGTGTTTCTTTGTCATGTAGTGAAATATAACCACAGATAGATATTTGAGGGGGGGGGTTGCCCCCATATCAGGGGGAGCAGGGTACTTGTCCCTTGCAAAAAACATTGATGCTGTGTTGTCCATATCTCGCCTCCGTTCTTGCTGGTTGGGTTTGGAGCCAATCCTCGGCTCTGACTTGGCCTTATACTATAGCTCGAGAGCATTTTACTGGCTCAAGGTTAACCCCTATCCCAACATGCCTAGTGGTAGTTACTCAGATCTAGTTTGCCGCTTGCAGTGTCGAGATTGCTCATACTGGCTCAGGCTAAGTATTTTTTATTATTCCACAGTCACAGCACAAAATAGATTCCAAGACAAGTGACAGGATCCAAAACCTTCTTTTAAAATACTTATTTAATGTATAAAAACAATAAAAACAGGTTGAGCTCTTTCTTCTACTGATCGTAGATTTCATCAGAACACTCAGCAGTTAATTTTACTATATCAGTATAAAAGGGAGTAAAATTAACTGCTGAGTGTTCTGATGAAATCTATGACCAGTAGAAGAAAGCGCTCAACCTGTTTTTATTGTTTTTATACATTAAATAAGTATTTTAAAAGAAGATTTTGGATCCTGTCACTTGTCTTGGAATCTATTTTGTGCTGTGACTGTGGGAGTTTGTTGGGATTCCTTCCATCATTGATTGGATATTTTTTATTATTGTTGTTTTTAGGATAATTCTTTGGTTTCAGATAGCAAATTGCTTCTTGTTTAGTGTTAGTTCAGTATCTGAGTGTGTTTCACTTTAGGCTAGTGCTTTCCCAACCTTTCCGCTGCTGCCTTTGTTGTTGTTGTTGTGGCCATCATTTTCTATCAGGCCTAACTTGTTCCTTTGAACCCGTTTAACTTAGAGGGTTCCCTGTTCCATTTCTTTTGGCCGGTCTTAGCTTAAGGGCCTTTTCTCTCCCTTTTTTTCCCCTATTCTCTTTCCTTACAGGAGCAGCCATTTAAGTTAGAGGCTCTCCTGGGTTGGGGGAGTCGCTGTTTAACTTAGAGGCTCTTCCCCTTCCCTCCTCTCCCTTTTTTCCTGTTTAAAAAAAAAAAAAAGAAGAAGAAGTTAAAGGTTTATAGGTTTATATTAGTGTTGTTGTTGCTTTGTTGGTGTTTCTTTTGGTTACTGTTGTGCTTACTGCTAGTATGTCCAAAGACCCTAAAGAGTCAAAACCTTCGGGTTTTAAAAAGTGTGACTTGTGCTGCCAGAAGATGTCCCTTACAGACGGGCACATGAGCTGTGTCTATTGCTTAGGGGCTGTTCACCTGCAGGACCCATGTTCTATATGTCATGCCTTTAGTTCTTGGATCCTGCTGGAGAGAAAATATAAGTTAATTTTGTGAGGCTTATTAAAGAACTCCTTTGATGTTGCTATTGAGGGTTCTCAGCCTGCAAAAAAAAATGAAAAGTCCTCAAAGCCATCGTCTTCATCAGCTCCGACTTCAGAGCCATCTAAATCTAAGGACAAACCTGTAAGTTTGTTGGATCCCAGTGTCAGATCTGACAAAGCTCTTTCTCCAGCAGCTCCATCAGTGGTCTCAGAGCCAGTCAGTACTCATAAAAGAACCAGGTCTCCCTCTCTGGAGCCAGTGCAGTCTGTTCCACAGTCCCCACTGTGGCAATCTGTGGCAGGCAGTCATCGGTCTTCCTCTCGCTGCTCTCGATCATCCAGGAGTCTTTCAGATCATGATGCGGAGAGGGTGGTGAAGAGGCTCCTCAAGACTCTGGCATTAGCTAAATTATTATCAAGCCCAGCTCACAAGGAATTGGTGCCAACAGCCCAAACCGTACTGTTATCGATTTCTCCTCTGACTCGTTTGATTTCAGAGCTGGAGTGCATGGAAGTCATTGTGGTGGAAGCATCGGCTCCAATTACCACTGGTTTATCAGTTCTGACTACCACTCTGATCTCTCCGTTGTCTCAGTCCATTGAGGGGTCTGGGGGACGATGCTCTCTCATCGGCTCCGAGGGGGAGAGTGGCATCGGACCCTTTTCTGATCTCGCTCTCCCTCTCGGGGCTTCGGTGCAGGTGAGCTTGGCTCCTACATTGGCCTTGGAGCCATCGCCTTTGGTTTGGAGGAGATCTCCGGGCTCCTCAGAGCCAGGGACTCTTTTGGGCTGGGACAGCGGTGCCTTCGAGATGATGAGGAGTTGTCCTCTGAGACTGCTCCACCCTCGGCTCCATTGGCTCCTACTCTTTCGGTGCCTGAGTCTGTCTCTGATCCTCTTTCTCCACCCAAGCATAGGAAACCCATGTTACAGGATGCCCCACTGGGCAATCACACCTCTACCAAAACCTCCCCTGAGCATGCCTCAGAGGAGGTCCCTCAGAAGAAAAAATGCAAGAGGAAGCATTTGGACTCCCCTGAGTCTCTCACTTCAGACACAGACTTGGAGGACTCAGAAGGGTCCCCACGGTCGCCCTCTGAAGATGTCTCCTTTTCAGACATCCTGGAAATCCTTAGACAGAGGGGTGGCTGGAAATACCTTGCTCCCTCTGAGGATGAGTCTGTATATCTGGATGCATTTGGTTCCCAACCCTCCACCTCTTAGGTGTCTCTGCCTTTCGACCCTCTACTGACCTTGGTGAGTCGAAAGCCATGGAGCTCCCCAGAGACTATGGAACTAGTTCCCAGGAAGTCAAATAAATTCATTACTGCTCCAGAGGCTAGGTCTTTTCTATCTAAAGGTGTGCCTGTTGATGCCATGGTGGTGGTGGCAGCCACCAAGAAAGAATTAGCGGAGACTTCTTCTTCTATCCATTTGCCAAACAAATAGTCTCGTATGATGGACAGGTATGAGAAGTGTATGTTTGCTTCAGCGGCCTTTACTCTCAGGTCACTGAATTATTTGTCCCACTTTACACACCTTCAAAGGGATCTCCTAAAGGAACTGTGCCTGCTGCCCTACTTGCTCCATGTGGCTGATCTCTTACACTGCAGATGGAGCAAGTAGGGCAGCAGGCACAGGAGTTGCCTTGCGCAGACACTGCTGGATGCACCTTTGTAATTTGCGGAGCGCTTCAAGTCCTCCTTTACCAACACCCCCTTTGAGGGTTCATCACTGTTCAGGCCTCAGGTGAAAGAGACTTTTACCAGGTGTGAACAGGATGGCAAAACTATCTCTGCCGTGGGAGTATGTTTTTCCTCTCCATCTAGACTTTACCCCAAGGGTCAAAAGAGCGGAAGATGTGGTTCAGAAAATCCAGGGAGTTTCGCCTGACACGTGGAGATTTTTCCCCCAGGGGTAGTGGGGGAAATAATAGTGGGAGATGCTGATCCCGTGGCGGGGGGGGTTCGCAGAATCAGGCTGACAGAGATACTTTCTCTGGCAGGCTTTTCCAGCACTCCTGAAAGGAGGCCTGACTGTCTGCCTCTGGATGCAGTTGGGGGCAGATTATCTCAGTACCCAAAAGCCTGGCAAACAATCACGGAAGATACATGGATACTGTCGATAATATTCAGGGGTTACAAAATTCCCTTCTCCCAACCACCCCCTCCAACAAATCAACACTAAGTCCCAGATGTTCCACCCAATCTTCGGGATCAAGCAAACCTAGAAGTTCAAAGGTTGCTAGAAAAAAGAGCCATCCAAGAAGTCCCCGCAGACCAAATCAAATCCGGCACTTACTCTATGAGTTTGGCAATGGGTGATGTCTTCCCAATGCTTTCTGGTTAAAATGCACATTCTGGGGAAATCTAACATGATAGTGGACAAGCTAAGCAGGGCTATTCTGTTGCCTCATGAGTGGTCCCTGAACAGGAAGTTGCAGAGCTGATCTTTCGCAAATGGGGCCAACCATGCTGCCATCTTTTCGCCACTCCCCTCAACAACAAATGCAGCAGCTGCTTTGCCCTAGTCCCACCACCAGGACAGTCACCCAGGGATGCTCTAGTTCATGATTGGCCCCCAGGACTGATTTATGCCTTCCCACCATTCCCCCTGATCCCCAAGGTTCTTCAGAAAGCTCAGTCATTGGGTTTCAAGTTAATCCTCATTACTCCTTACTGGCCTTGACAAATTTGGTTCCCATTCCTCTGGCCTCATCTGCAGGGGGAGCCTTGGATACTGGACCCAGTTCCAGACCTCCTGACGCATCAGTTGGGTGCTCTCCACCCTTCCGTCCATACCCTCAAGCTGACAGCTTGGTTTCTCCACTTCCAGTCTTAGCCAGGCTCCCAGATGTTTCCCCGGCATTTTAGCACATTCTGATTTCATCCCATAAACCCATTAAAAGAAAACTTTATGCTAGTAAATGAAAGAGGTTCTCTTGTTGAGCAAAAAAGAATGACATTGATCCTTTTACTGCCCCCATTTCCAAGATTCTGGATTTCCTTGCTGAAACATTTGAACAAGGAGCAGTGGCAGCTACTATCCAAGTTCAGCTAACTGCTATTTCTAATTTTCATGTAGGAGAAATGGGATCTAACATCATGCCCCACAGACTATGTAAAGCATTTCTAAGAGGTACTACCCTTTTAAGACCTCCAAAAAGAGATCCCCCCGGATTTAAATCTAGTTTTAGAGACTCACATTCTCCCCCCCTTTGAGCCAGCGGCTTCTTAACCATTGAAATTTTTGACATGGAAGACCCTTTCCTTCACCGCCATTACTTCAAGCTAGGAGAGTTTCAGAGTTACAGGCCTTATCTATTTGTCCCCCTTACTTGATTTTCCACAAAGATAGAGTTTCTCTCAGAACCATTTCCTCCTTCTTAGCCAAGGTATTTTCAGAGCACAATTTAAATCAATCCATAGAACTTCCTGTATTCTTCCCCAATTATGGCAACAAGGCAGAGTATAAGCTCCATCAATTGGACGTTCATTGACAATTACGTTTATATTTACACAGGACTAAGGTTTTCAGAAAATTTGACCAATTGTTTATATCCTTTGCAGACAACAAGAAAGGTTGTCCAGTCTCTAAAGTGACCTTATCAAAGTGGCTTTCAGACACTATCATCCAGGTCTATGTTTTGTGAAACAAAGAACTTCCAGGAAAAATTAAAGGACACTCAACTAGGACCTCAGGTATTTCGACTGCTTTTGAAGCCAAACTGCCTTTAGATTCAATCTGTGTGGGCAGCTACATGGGCTAATCCTCATACCTTTATCTCTCATTACAAAGTAGATGTGGCCTCCTGGAACAGGGCATCTTTTGGTTCCATGGTCCTGAAGAGTCTATTCCAGTGAACCAGCCAAGATACAGGTTCTGGGGACACTGTTCCAACCAGCAAAAATGGAGGCGAGATGTGGACAACATAACATAAAGAAGTTATGTACTCACCATAACGTTCCATGTTTGTTTCCTTCGTCTTGCCTTCCTTCTTGCGTCCCACCCTCCTTCCCCTTCCTGGAAGGTCGAGAGGAGTTCTTCTTCCCTTTGTTTGGCTACACTGGCTGAGTTCCCTTCTGCTTACCAGTTGGTTAGACCTAGTCTTTCCTTCCTTTCTCATTGCTGATGATTGCACACTCATATGCAGGTCTTTCTCATAAGTAAGTTCAGTAAAATTTGGACCTATTTAGTCTAGTGGGTTATCATAAACGAGATCTGGGTAACTACCACTAGGCATGTTGGGATAGGGGCTAGCCTCGAGCCAGTAAAGCTCTTGAGCTATAGTATAAGGCTGAGTCGGAGCCGAGGATCGGCTCCGAACCCAATCAGCAAGAAGGAAGATGAGATAACTTTTTTTTTGTGTGTGACCTTGGGAGTGTTGCTGTTCTAAGTAGTGACCTCCCAAGGTTTTATCTGTTTTGGGTTTTTATAATCGCTTGACAGTTAAACAAGATGTGATTATTAATAGTAAACTCCTGATATGTATGTGCCAACCCCAGCCAAAATGAGTAATCATGCCTCTTTGTAGATGCTTTCTGCAATGCCATTGTGTCAACTTGCTACAGTATCTGACATCTAGTGGGTGCCAGTATTGTACTGTACCAGGCTACTTCCTTCCACCAGGGATGGGGGAGCTGGTCCTAGCCACTCACTCTCGCCTTCCTTGGCAGGCTCCTCCAGCAAAGCATCTCTCGCATCTGCTATGTGAACTCAGGTCATCTGGGACTTTTTCAGAGCCTTATCCCTGTATATCACAGAGATGGCCCTTTATTGTCTAAGTTTAAATTTTTGCAAACTTCCCACATATCATCCATATGACACTGAACAGAAAGAGATGCAGTATTAAACTTTGAGTAGCAGTAGTAGAGAGCAAGGAGGGCTTAGGCATTGAGTCGGCCCTGTTTAACAGTCTGTGGCCTGTGGTATATCTGGCTCAGGCCACACACACAGACTATTAAATGGGATGTGGCTTATAATATACATAGCTCTTGATGTAATATCTCCTAAACTATCTCAAAGTTTTAATGGTGACAGTGAATTAGTCTGGGTGACTGCCGATTTTTAAAAGCCTTAGAAAAGGTAGAACAGTAGTGCCCCACTAATGGCTTCACTTTGATTGTACTATTTGGACAGAGTGAAAAAAATGTTCATACACCAGCAGCAACTTTTATTCCTCTTTAGAAATCTGATGTGAAGTCACTGATGTTTAGGTTGATTTGTATTTAGCTTTAAGTTGTTTTAACTATGCTACATTTTAAATATTCAATGATTGTTTTGGATACAATTTTGTAAATAGACTTCCTGGCCATGTTGGGTGAATTTATAAGCATTATGTGTTCTATACATATTAAGTCAGATGGCTGATTAACAAACAGCAGTTGCTGATTAACATCTTGGACAGAATAATGGCTTGTTTATTGACAGAATCTTATCATTAGGCTAATTAGAAGTAGGAATTAAAAACAGCACTGATTAATTACAGATCAGTTAGGAAACTTAGGATTTGTACTTTTTCCCTTCTTTAACTACAAGGGTTTGGTACATTCCTGTTATTATAATGCCTACTGCATTAAATTAAATGTGAACTCTGAAAAACTTCAACAGAAGTGAACAATACTAGCTGCGACATATGTGTTTCTTTGTTGTTTAAGAGCTTTGGAGCTTATTTGGGCTAACTCTTGCAAAATTGTTTTGCTTTAGCTTTAGGCATACACACACTTAATGGGATGCTCAAAATTTAGAGCTGTTTGTCTTTTTATTTCATCATATGTATTTCACAAAACTTCTCCCATGCCACTGTAGTCACACATATTTGATTAAGTGAACAGTTTACAGTGTCCATTCAGTTTTCTAATGTATTAATCTGAAACTGCATAACAAGCATGCAGGGAAGAAAAATGTGAGTAATGAAAATGCTTGTACTGAATCATTGATGAAGCTAAAAGTTGCATTTATTTGTTTTATTTATTTTGTTTTGTGTACCAGGAAAGTCCTGCTAGGCACAAGGCTCTTTTTCAGTGGAGATATGAGGAGTAAACTTATCTTAACAGTAGATCTTTGAATGATCACTGCTGAAGTAGCCTTAGCTATATGGGTCATATCCTGCCAAGGATATAACAGATGGCCAGCTTCCAAAGCTTCAGAGCAACTTCCATGTGATCAAACAGTCGGGCAGCTCATGTTGAGCTGACTAAAAGACAAGTTTGCGCATCAAGTCCTTAAGAGCGTTCCTGTCAACAAAGATAGTGAGCACTGAAAGGACAATGCTAGGAAGAGCAAAACATAAATAACTACACCCTGACATAAACAAAACACCAGAAAACAAGGGGGTGGGTCAGACGTACTGCAGCAGTGATCATTCAAACATATATTGTCATGGTAAGTTTACTTCCACAACTGTACTATGTTCATCATATTGATCTCTGCTGCTGTAACCTTAATTATATGGGCAGATTACCCTAACGTACTACATTATGGAAGAAGAGTCCAGAAGCCCATTGAGAATGGTCCTATCAAAGCTTAATCTAAACCTAGAGAAGAATCTAGCTTACACTGCTTTGTACAAGTATGTACAGAGGACGAAGTAGCAGAACTTAAAATCCTTGCAGAATCCAACCTTTTCCTAAAAGCCACAGAAAAAGAAAAGGCCCTGTTAGAGTGGACCTTGACCCTGCCTGGAATAATTTTGTTGTGGTGAGCATAGCAAAAGTTAACTCATTAGATCTGAGTGATGCCACCAGGTGCATCTGCAGGTAACTCCTACTGATGCTTCTAGGTGTCAAATATTGCTTGTTCATATTTGCACCAATAATTCCAAAACCATGCCATGTACAAGGTTTTAAAAGATTTCATCTCAAAGCTTACACAATAACAGACTCAACTGTATTAATATTTGACCTCTGTCTAGTGCAGGTAAATAGATATTAACTCTTGCTTTCATGATATTAATTTATATAGATATACACCAGGATTTAGTAAACTCCATGTAGAGACTACATGGAATGTATCTGTGTACTCGGCCATGGTTCCCCCTTGACAGTGCACCATGCATGGTAATGATGGTGCACTGCCTAGGGAGAGCATAGGAATAGGGATATTGAAATAGTGTAGGGAGATGTGTATAGGCTACCCATGGTTGTGGATGCCTGGTCAGATGTTATTTACAGGGTGTGGCTCCCTGTAATGCACTCCGCCACTGTTGAAATGCTGTGAATTGTGTTACATGTATAATATATGTTATATGGTTTTATTTATTTATTTATTTTATTATTTTTCTGCATGTTTGTTCAGTGTTGCTCAGAGTGCAGTAATGTCAAGCCACGCTTACATATAGACAGCTGACACCTGCTACACATGCAAGAATAGAAACCAGATGTAATTAATGATCATAATTAATTATTTTATTTTTTCATTGTCATTTTTTTTGTAATTGCCATTTGTGTGAAGCGGCACAGAGTGCCACACAGCTGAACACCGCTTATATATACATAGCCGACACCTGCCAGATATCTAAAAATGTATTATTTATTTTATTTTATTTTACATTTGTTGACCAGGAAAGTCCGACTGGATGCATGTCCATTTTCAGTGGCGGCCTGGGGAGAAAAGCTCCATAGTTAAATTTTAAGGAAAATATAAGGTGTACACAGAAGCATTCAAATTTACATAGTACCAAACCTAACATTGACTAGTAACATAGCATCGAAGCTTAAGATTTAACATATTTACATAGACTGAAGCATTCTATAATGATGAACATTGTTAGTAGGGGTTGCATTTTTTGCTTTATACAGTTGACTTGTCAGCAAGTTAGCCACAGTAGGGAGTATAGCAACAAAGATAGCAAAGATTAGACATAGTAGGGAGTATAGTAGCAGGAGAAGAGACAGAGATGGGAAATTGGATAACAGGTTAAGTAAGAAAAGCAGGAGGAGCAAGTAGCTTAAGTATAGAGTAAGAGTAGAGGTGTAAAGAGAAAAGTATAGTGGATAGATAACAGAGTGCCCTAGCAGTGACATATGGGTATTGACTAAGGGGTATGAATTAGAGGTGGCACTGGAAGGAAGCTAGAGAAGTTGTATTCTTTTCCTGATGAAGCTGAAGTCAGAGGGCAAGAAATTAATTATTTATAGGTCTCTTTACGCGTATTTGCATGATGTGGTGCTCAGCAATGCTAACAGGTAGCATATGTGAAGGTATACTAGTTTTTGTAATATCCAAGTAGCTAAATGGGTAGAGTTACAGCCTTATGTGTGGTAGGTCCTGGGTTCTAGTCCATAGCAGGCTGAATATGTTTGTAACTTAATTTACAATTTTTGCTTAATTTAATAACAAAATTGTGAAATATGGCACTGCTGTGCTCTGCTAAGTTTTTCTCAACCATGCTAAGCACTTCATAAACATGCTAATGGCTACCAATGTTTGTGTGGTGCTAAGCTTCACTAAAACCACAGTTGTGTGAGTTTTCACACTGTTCAGCTCTGCTGAGCTGGTTTGTGAGCTACTATGTGATGTAGCTCCTTTATGAATGTTTCTCAATGACATGTAAGGGTGGGAAAACAGCCAATATTAAGCGGAATATGTGGGAATTCTGCACCATTCATTGGAGTCATACCTCTCAACTTCTTAGTGCAAGAAATCTGGACAAAACCCAACAAAATCGGGTGACAAAGGCCCAAAAATAGGGACACTAGAAAGTTGCTAGAGCAACAGGGTTTGTTTCAACATACATTTTCTGAAGGATTTAAAATCTGAAACTCAAATGTGTGTCATTATTTAGAGAATTCAATCCTCATATTTGCCAGAAAACCACAAATTTTATGAGGAATAGAACAAAAGTATGAGCCAAAAATCTGGACATTCTGCAAAGATCTGGACAGTTGAGAGTTATGATTGGAGGTCAGTCAACTGTTGATATGGCAGGCGGTGCTTGGGAAGGTGTGAGGTGCAAAAGTAGAGTATTCAGGAGTCCAGGGTCATGGTTGGGGTCCTGGTAAAAAATATGAACATAGGCTGCTGCAGGGTGGTTTCCAGGGCTCAGAGTGTAAGGTCGTGGCCTGGGACCATTTGGCCAGCAAACTCACTAGTGTTACTGGTATCCCCCTGCAGAGTTGAACAGTGTCATCAACATTATGATGACCTGAAGAGGAGAAAGAGGGGAACCTTGGACACCTGGATCCAAGATGCTGGGGTTGGGAATGCCCCACAAATATGTAGGTATGCTTTCCACTGTTTTACCAAAATGCAAGCTGAATATGTGCAAAACTGGTATGCATAATGGTGTTCTTCTCTTCCAACAGTTGCAGCTGAAAGGACTTGCAATGTCCAGACCTGTGCAGGTGCCTGGCCAGTCTGTGCTGTGAGTGTGGAAAGTATGGATTTATTGTGCTAACTGTAGTGCAATAAGTAATAAGGAATAATAAAATGTACTGCAATAAAGAATAAACAATAAAAAACTGTAGTGCAATAAATGGGCAATTAAAACTGTAGTGCAAATAAATGAGCAATAACAACTGTATTGCAATAAACAATAAAACATACCAATAACAGTAAGCAAATGGTGTATAGCAGGATTTGGTGTCATAACATATTTGCAGTAGAGCTGTATGGATTGCATGTCTATGGTAAGGTTGCTGCAGTCAAGTATAACACTGGAATAGCTACAGAATGCAAAACTAATGGCCTGAGAATTGTATTGCTCAGCTCATAGTACAGTCCAAGCCTGTCTCCAGGCCAATTTCAGTCACATAATGCTCCCTGTTCCTCCTACTCCAGGGGAAAAAAAGGTATAATGGTAAGGTAATCTACTCTATGGGCAAATGTTGTGTGTGGACTTCACAGAGACTTATCATCAGTACCAATAAAGTGTTAAGCAGCATTGTGGAATCCTAAATAAATCTGTCATAATATTTGCAATACGGCTGTATTTATTGCATATATATTCTACTGTCACTGCAGTCAAGTATAACACTGTAATAGCTCTAGAATGTAAAATGAATGTCCTGTGAAATGTATTGCACAGCTCATAGTATTGTTCAAGGTTGTCTCCAGGCCAATTTCAGTCACATAATCCTCTCATTTTCTCCCACTCCAGGAACAAAAGTTATATGTTTGAGGTAGCCCACATTATGAGCAGATATTGTGTGTAGATGTTACAGAGAATTATCAGCAATAAAAGTGTTAAGCAGCATTGTGGTTTCCTAAATAAATCTGTGTTAATATTTGCAGTCACAGCTATTGGGTTCTACTCCCATGCCTACTAACTAAGGCATGACAGCTGTCTAGTTTACTTATTGTACACAAACATGCCTCTTAAATGTCACAATTTCTCGCAATGTAATTAAAACTGCCTAATTTTCTGTCACATGATTACCAGATAAATGATTACCTGGAATGCAATGTATTGCCAAATCTGTTTACAGAACAACTAGGTAGTTATATAAGGCCACAGTATGTGAAACCGTTCTGTGTAGTTGTGTACCTGCATTTGTTACTGCTTGGCCCATACTGTCTCATGCTATCAGCTTGACAGGTATGTATGTGCTACATCAGCTATAGGAGAATTTAGTCACTGTACTCACAACTGACTCTACACACCTGTAGAAGTATGTTTTACCATTATTTTCAGTGATATCATCTAAAATGGCACTAATGGAATGTTTTTCTCTCTCTCCCCATACCTTATCTTCGTTTATTTATTATTGCTATTATTATGATTTAGTGTTAACATATTTTGTTAAACTAAACTAACAATAATCTTCAGAATGTTACCCTATCCTGCTTATTCCTGCTGAAATAACAAGCTGTACATGAATGCATAGTTATCAAATTGTTTTTGAATGTATAGTTATCTAACATCATAGTGTTACCCTAATTTGCTTACTGCTGCTTAAAATCAATTGTACATGATTGTATAATTATCTAATAGTATTGTGATTGTTTAGGTATCTTTCTGCATTTTGTATTAACTGTATCTTTCTCGGAGCTTTTCTCCTCGGGCCCCTATTGAAAACGGACATATATCCAATTAGACTAGCCCAGTCAACAAATGTAAAATAAATAAAAATAAATAAATAAATAACTATATTTTGTTAAAATGTGATTTATTATTGTTATGTATTATTATGATTCAATATTAACATATTTTGTTAAGCTGTTTTGTTGGCCTTATGCTTTACTTCTTACTGGCTTGCTGTTAGCATACTGACTGTTATGTTACTTAATGTTGTATTACACATAATATGCATTAATATGTGTTTAGATTAATAAATATTATGTTCCATTTTGTTAATACTAACAATGGTTTGGTTATTACAAACCTTAACTTATTGCTATAACTCATTTACCACCACATGGCAAGGTAGGTCGGTTCTGGCTGATCTGCCTACCTTGCCTCCTCTGGCCATGGCACTAGGTCCCTGTATGTCTGGGACCCAGACCGGTGGTGCTCCATCTACTGTTCCTGCACTACCTATAGCATCGGGCAGTTCTGCTACATGGGATGGGGTCTGGTCCCCCTCTGGGAGCGGTGGTGGAGTGGAAGTTGTCACCCATGATAAGCTGCCATTTTTGGTGTGCAGGATTGTGTATGGTGGTTTTGGACAATGCCTGCACTGGATGGAGAGCATGCTGTCCAGCCTGGTGGAAGCCTTGCCCGAGCACCTAGCATTCACCACTACCACCCCCAGGGTAGTGACAGAGCAGTGCTGACAGTCCCATGGGTGAGGATGTGAGTCACACTGCTACCTTGTGGAGGCACATGGGAGTGAGATTCCACAACACCCTCCTCATCCAAGGTGTTCACCTCCCCTCATGTGTCACACACCATCCCTGTCTGTTGTCTTGTCTGTCTTGTCTGTCTGCAAATGCATCCTCACTTACCAAACTTACCTCCTCCACACATACCTATATCCCTTCCCCAACATTCCACTCTCACCTTAAAAAAAAACTGGGCATCTGTCCAAATAAAAAATATCGTCTCATACATAGATCTCCATTTCACACGTGTCCACTGGACACAAGTAACTTTGTCCAATTGGCTTGACAATGCAGTTATGCTGTTCCCACCCCTCTCTCTGGGGATGAGAGTCCAAAGTAATGTACAAATTCTGTCAAAGTGCACACTTGTTGCTATACAAGAAATGGATAGCTATGGTTCTTTCTTACACCCTTCCTGCACATACCTACCTGCCTTTCACTATGTTTTCTCCCAGCTTGCACCCCGTTTCAGCACTTTCCTATCTCCCCAACTTTATTTTCTTTATATTTTTTTAGTGTGGTACTGTGTAACAAGCTGCATCACGCAGCTTCGCTTAGCTCAGCTAAATACAACTATATTGAATATATGTGTTTTCCATTTGTAATACACATGTGCATCCCATATTTTAAACCCAGGACCATTGCACCTGCACACCACTGTCACACAACTCTTAATTAAAACAGGTGGTTTAAACATAACATAGTAATTGCTAGTTACAATCATAAAGCATGTTTCAGCTAAACTGTGCATCACGCTGCATTGTTCAAACTTGTTTAAAAAGTAATGGGAAAAATGGTAATGTACTTTGGACTCTGGTGCAAGACTACACCACTAGAAAGCCAAACATATAATAATCGATGTAAGGCCTGTGATAGCAGGTAAATGTGCCCTTTTACCAGCAACATGTAGAAATACACCTGGTAAGATATTAATGACAAAATACATGTTCAACAGGGACTCTGGTGCAGAAATACATCCATATAAAGCCATGCACATACTGATGGATGTAAAAAACGTGTGCCACAACCTGTATCTGTGCACATATATCTTGAAAATACAGCTGCTGTAGCAGGGACTCAGTAACTTCGCCTGTTAAATGCCTTGCAAATAGTGCATTTTGCCACACACAGTCCTGGGTTCAAATCCAGTGGTATGTAGCAGTGAAATTGCAGTATTTTGAAGCCAACAATTAATGACTAAGTCATGCACTCTTTATCCACACAATGCATTTCAAATGAAATGTCTGCTTTTCACTGATGGAAGTGACAGGCCTGCAGATGGGAACACACTTCACATATCCATCTAGCAAAACTATAAGTGCATAAAGTGTCAGGTCATGAATTTACTTGCATGCACAGAGGATTTCAACTCAGCTAATACAAATGAGACCCACTAATACCAGAGTACAGCACACAATCCTTTCATACTCACAGTGCAGATTAGCACAGCTGCACTGCTAACATAGACATATGAAGCTCCTGCTTGTAACAAGAACTGCCAGCATGCAAGTTACAAGTGAGGACCAGACTGTAACACATGGCCTGACAGTTGCCCAAATGGTGGACATAATGTCATTTTACCCCTTATGTTGCTCAAGGGCGCAACAGACATGTTGCTTACTACTCTTTCACTGGTACCGTTGACTAACATACTTACCATAAACACATGCTTTAATTGGAGTGGAATGTGTACCCTCACTCTGGCTCTGCCTTTGCAACAAGGCTGACACAGCTCCCACAGTTACTCTTACAGATTGTTGTCCTCTAAAGTGTTCACACTCTCTGCCTGTCCTTATTACCTGCATCAGCAGCTGCAGACTGTAGCATACACATCTCTATGTAAAAATACTACTACAGACCTACCCACTCCATTGACATAATCTCCTTACCCCAGTAATGTCCAGCACAACATATCTGAAAGGGCTTGTAATCTACATGGAGGCCTTATATCTTGTACAGTGATTGCATGTCATTGGCTGATGCTACTGCAAATCAGCTGTATTGGGTGCAATTAGCATTTCAGAACCACAGATTGGTTAAGAGGAATCACCTGGTTTTGAGAAGCCTGTTAAAAAGGCAAACAGCTGGCTATGGGGAACCATTCTGTATGAGACTGTCCCCCAGATTCTCTAAAGCTTGCATGGCATGCAAGATCAGTGCAGGAGCTCCAGCAGGCAATATGTCTGCAGTGCGATCCAGGAACAGCCTGCAGGGGTATGCACGAGCGCTCCTGCACTAATCCTGCACGGACTAAGCCCTTGTATGAAAATCACCCCATTTGCAGGAGAAATCTATATAAATGAGGTTATTTTGCAATCCAGGAAGCTTGGAACCGCCCATGCCGGACTAGTGTTATCTGCAGAAATGTACTCAGCTAGTAACCGTGTACATTTCTGCAAAATCCAAAACGGAGCTGTGACAGCTCCAAATAAAGGCTGCATATCATGTAGAAAGCATGCCAATGGCCAAGTATAAGGCCATTGGCATTGCAAACAGTAAAAAAAATAGAAAAGGCAACTTTTATTTTTTTTTTAGCCAATCTCAGCTGTTTAAGCGTAGGGCAGTGGCGGGCAAATGGGATCGGGAGGAAAATAAAAAATGAACCTAAATTAAGCATTCTAACTAAAATCAGTATTCTGCATTGCAAGTCAATGGCAGGCAGAAGACAACATGGCCAGTGAGTAATGGTTGCTAAGGGGAGAGGCTCAGTGTGAGACATGTAACTATGCATTAGCAGGCAATTCTATGCAAATGAGGGAAATGATAGTGAATCCCAGTTTTCCCCAGCATGTGAGTCAGGTCCCAACAGTGTAAGAGTAGGAATAGCTTGGTGCAAACCTAGGAGTTAGGTGACATCATGGGGGGAGGGTGTCAGGCATACTGTAAGCAGATTGGAGCCGTGTGGCTCGGGTTTGCTCCTAGTTTAGCACAGCTAAGCTAGGGGTGTGTCTGAATCTGCCTAGCACTTTTTACATTGCCTAAGTGTGTTTTAAAGGAAGAAAAAAAACAGTTAAGCCAGGAAATAGCAGCACTGTGCACATTTGAGCACTCTGTTTGTGCAGCATGCCCCCGGGCTTAAACAGGAAGACAGGAAGGCAATGGGAAGGGAAAACAGCAGTAGGAAGCTAATCAAGGAGAACTAGCATAGTTGGCAGGTGAAATGTATCAGAATCAGCCAATTACACATGCAGTAGACCAGCCTAGCCCAGAACACTACTATAAACTATGCAAACACCTTCCCCTCTGGATTTTCACACACTCTACACCACTATTGTAAACAAGCGGGGAACTTTTAACACTCACAACAGCAAAATGATAGGGCCTGCAATAGCTATCATACAACAACTTGTGGAAGAGGCTGAGGGCGGTGAGGATATGAATGCTGTTGACCAACCCACAGTGAGGAGACAGAGAAGAGTGTACAGACCCAGGGTAACCTATCAGGGGCTACATGAGCTGGAGATGGTGAAGTGCTATAGGGTGGACAGGGACCTCCTACAGCAAATTGTTGAGCTGTGCCGGCCACGCCTCACACACAGAACTAACAGAGGGGAACCCATCCCAGTGGATACCAAGGTATGTGTAGACCTAAGAATACTAGCTAAAGGTACCTTCCAAAGGCCAACTGGGGATATGATGGGGATCTCACAGGCATCAGTATCCAGGGTACTCCACCAGTTCCTGGATGCCATGTCAGCACATCGGTGAGCACCTATATTTCCCCAACACTCGTAAGGTGTTGGCCAGCAATATGCAACTGTTCCACCAAATAGCAGAATACCCTGAGGTAGTGGGTAGACTGCATGCACATATGCATCAAAGCACCACCCAGTGAGCAGGGTAGGGTCTACATCAACCACAAGTGCTTCCCCTCCATCAACTGCCAGGTCATGTGCAATGCCCAGGGCATAATAATGAATGTGTATGCTGGCTGCCCTGGAAGCTATCATGATTCTCACATCTGGCATCTGAAGCAGCTGTACCAGAGATTTGCCAATGGGGACATCCCTGACGGTCACCTAGAGGGGGATGCTGGATATGCACTGGAGCCGTGGCTGATGACACCCATCAGAAATGCACACACACCCGAACAAGAACTCCATAATGAGGCACATGCACAGACCAGAATTATAGTAGAGCATGTGTTTGGGATGCTCAAGTCACAATTCCGGTGCCTGGACAGATCTGGTGGAGCCTTGCAGTACTCACCAGCTACATGTACCCAAATTGTCCTCATATGTGCATGCTACACAATATGATCCTGCAGAAACAGCTGCAGCAGGAACAGCATGGGGCAGAGCCACACAGCCCCCCACCATTGCCAAGACCTGCACAGGCACAGAGTGACTTGGAGGAAGAGCAACCTGAGCCTGCCCCTGTAGGCAGAAGGAGGCATGCCTAGTATGCCCTGGCCTTGACAAAGAGGCAATGCATAGCACATACACTGACATAGGAGGGACCCAGGGAATGACAACTCTCTCCAACTCTCACATACAGTAAAAGGGATGCCAAACATTACACTACTTGTGCTCAACCATGTGTAGGAAGTGTACTATGTGCATCCAACATAGGCAGCCTTGCAGCACCACCCTCAATACTGGGGCACCCTCAAGGTAAGTGACTCACACATGCCAGTCAGGGTGGTTCACATACCCAACAACAGTCACAGCCAGCAGGACAGGTGTAGACAAACACAAACAAAGGCTGTGCTATGGCTTTTGAATGATGCCTATGGGTAACCTCCCCCCCACCCAGGCCTACACAGACAGATGACAGCAGGTCCAGCAGTGGGATGTCAGTTCTGAAGGGTAGGAAGTCTGAAACTAATATGTAGGTAAATAAAAGCTAAGATCTGTAGTACACTGGTATGCCTCTAGGCAGCATGATAGGTAAGACTACAGAATGAAATGGAGTACCTGACATACCAATATAGTCATAGCACATGTGTACAGGTGTCAGGTGTGCCCCCCATGCTACATCGACATGTAGTAACAGTCAGGTGTCCCCCCCCAAAAAACTGTGAAGAAATGTAGAAATAGGTACGCGTGCCCCCCATCCCATGTAGAAATGTAGTAACAGTCAATGCCATGTGATCGACGGACACCCTGCAGAAATGGTATGATACTTGTAGGTGTGCAACACATAGGTCAGCACTGCAATACAGACTACCTGGACTTGATCCACACATTCAGTACAGACAGGCATATTGGGCATGCTCACACACTTAGAGAAATGAAGGCAATGTCATCAACAACAGACTGAAAGGTCATACTGGACATGCTCATACACTTAAACACATGAAGGTCTTGTTTGCAAACACCAGTGGACCAGACATAACTGGCAGTCGCAGATGTTAGTGCAGACACTCCACAGTATGCACCGCACATGCTTTGCACACACAGTGGACAGGAATACAGACATATATCTAAGGACAACACACTATAATAAACCAAAGGTAGACGTACATAGATGTGTGGAAGAGGGTGACTGTGACAAGGAGCCATCCAGGCCTGTCTCACCCAGCATACAGTCAAAGGGCCACAACCACATGAGGTTCAGATGTCACTCACTGTAGATACTAGTCACCAGTACCTATCAGCAGTACAGACTATGTGGTGCACGTGCTAGCTGTGCAACATGACTGTACAAGGAAGGTGTCATCTAGCATCTGTATACATGTACCTCATGAAATATGACCCTGCGTGTGCC
Organism: Protopterus annectens; assembly: GCF_019279795.1. Lineage (NCBI taxonomy): Eukaryota > Metazoa > Chordata > Ceratodontiformes > Protopteridae > Protopterus > Protopterus annectens. Next base: position 632,344,790 of record NC_056739.1, read on the forward strand.
CGCATGTGGTGTGTCAACCTCTAGATGAATGGATTATGGCCCATGCACACACACTGCCCTCCCCATAGCCCTACAATGACAAGCCTGCTGAGGTCATCCATTGTGAAATACACCTTTGGGAGAATTGTAGCTCAGTAATCTCTGTGGTGTGTCCCATAACTGTGTACTACTATAGTGTAATAAACTAGTTAGGTAGGAGTTCTAATCCCAGACTTGGCAAGTGTGTGTGTTTGTGTGTGTCTGTGTAGAGAGCAATGCTTTTTAGGGTAGTCAAACTCCCCATAATTCAAATGCTCAACTTTGGCAAGGCTGCTAATATCATTCACCTAGAAATACACCTCTGTGAAGGTTGTAGCCCAATAATCTCTGTAGCGTGTCCTGTAACTGCGTACTGCTGTAGTGTGATAAATTAGTTTGGTAGGTGTTCTAATCCCAGACATGGTAAGTGTGTTTGTGTATTTTTGCATGTGTCTGTCTGACTCTGTCTGTGTAGGGAGCAATGCATTTTAGGCTAGTCACATTCAGTACATTCCAAATACCCTACTTTGGCAATCCAGCTGATGTCATTCATTGTGAAATACACCTTTGGAGAAGAAGTTCTCCAGTAATCCCTGTGGTGCATCCTACAACAGCCCCATGCTGTAATGTGATATAGACCTCTGTTAGGGGTTCTATACCCACACATGTCAATTGTGGATGTTTTGTGTGTGTTTCAATGTATGTGTAGGGAGCAATGCACTTTAGGCTAGTCACACTAAGTACATTTCAAATGCCCTACTTTGGCAATCCTGCTAATGTCATTCATTGTAAAATACACCTTTGGGGAAGGAGCTCTCCATTAATCCCATGGTACATCCTATAACTGCTCTATGTTGTAGTGTGATATAGACCTCTGTTAGGGATTCTATACCCACACATGTTGGTTATGGATGTTTAATGTGTGTGTCACTGTCTGTGTAGGGAGCAAAGCATTTTAGCCCAGCCACACTCACTACAATTCAAATGCCCTACTTTGGCAATCCTGCTGATGTCATCCAATGTGATATACACCTTTTGGGAAGGAGTACTCCAGTAATCTCCATGGTGCTTACTATAACTGTGTAGTGTTGTAGTATAATAAGCTAGTTAGGTAGGGTTTGTGTGTGTGTGTGTGTGTGTGAGTGTGTGTGTGTGTGTGTGTGTGTGTGTGTGTGTGTGTGTGTGTGTGTGTGTGTGTGTGTGTGTGTGTGTGTGTGTGTAACTTGTATCCTGTGTGGAGGAGTGTGTGACACCTGGGCCCAATGTGAAGCGGGTTTTGCAAATTTCTTATATGGTGGCCCTACTATATATCACAATGTCCAGCATACAGAGATAACAGATGTGAACTAGCCAAGAGGCTGGGGTGCAAATCCATACCCATACATGTGACATCAAGGCCAGGCAATCACAGCTAGTAACCCCAGTATTACCCAGAGCACACTCTCAACCCATGTCTCATGCACACGCGCACACACACACACACACACACACACACACACACACACACACACACACACACACACACACACACACACATACATGCCTAGGCAACAGCTAATATGTGGGTAGTACACTGCATATTGGCCACTGATAGTAACCATGGAGTGATTGCAGTGGGCTACAGTGGGCATGGCACCTTGTCCATCTGTCCAATAGGCGTGTACATGCAGACAGTGCACCTTCCCCATATTCCCCACTGGACACATGCAACACCTGTGGTGCCATCACATGTGACCCACAAAGGACATACCATGCCTGAAAACATGCCCTGTATGGAAAGATGCCACTCACACCAGGGAATGCTGTTAGCATGCTATCAATGTAGGTGCATACCAGTTCCTGCCACAGGTGGCCAAGACTGGCACATCTGATGATAATCTATGGCTTAATCTAAGGCTTTGCTGTATTCTGGACTTTTGGAAAGTTCCTGTATTGCCCATTTCCTTTCTTTGATAAAGGCAGGCTTCTTTGTTCACCAGTGGCAGTGGGAAGCTTACAGCAGCCTATCTATCCCTGGAGGAGTGTTCCCAGCACAAGAATCTGGTAGTCTGTTGGCCGTTTTGTACCAATTTCTAGCTCTTTCAAGTCCCCCTGTATAAAACCCACTTTGGTGCGGTTTTTGCACTTGTTACTACTCAGCCAAGCTCCTTGTGGTCCTGTAGAGTGGTGCTAGCAGCAGAGAGGCTAAAAGAGCGACTGCTAACCTGACAAAAGTGTTTTTTTTTCCTGCTACTACCTGGGTGACTGTCAGATCTCGCTAAACTGCAAGTATTTTTGCTTTGTAACTGTTTAAAGTTGTTTTTGCATCTGCACTTTTAAAGTTTGCTGTTTGTTGCATTTACCTGTTGAGGCTACACACCCAAGTGCACTAGCCTGTGTTACATATTTATTGCACTTTCCTGCTGTTTGTTGCAAAATAAAATTATCCTTGTTTCCATTCTTTCCTGACCTAGAGTAGTCTAAATACAGGCTTTGCTGTATTCTGGACTTTTGGAAAGTTCCTGTGTTGCCCATTTCCTTTCTTGGATAAAGGGAAGCTTCTTTGTTCACCAGTGGCAGTGGGGAGCTTAGAGCAGCCTATCTATCCCTGGAGGAGTGCTCCCAGCACAAGAATCTGGTAGTCTACTGGCCGTTTTGGGCCAATTTCTAGCTCTTTCAGGTCCCCCTGTATAAAACCCACTTTGGCGTGGTTTTTGCGCTTGTTACTACTCAGCCAAGCTCCTTGTGGTCCTGCAGAGTGGTGCTAGCAGCAGAAAGGCTAAAAGAGTGACTGCTAACCTGATAAAAGTGTTTTTTTCCTGCTACTACCTGGGCTACTGTCCGATCTAGCTAAACTGCAAGTAATTCTGCTTCTTGAACTGTTTTAAACTGTTTAAAGTTGTTTTTGCACCTGCACTTTTAAAGTTTGCCCTGTTTGTTGCATTTACCTGTTGAGGCTACACACTCAAGTGTGCTAGCCTGTGTTACATATTTACTGCACTTTCCTGCTGTTTATTGCAAAAAAAAGAAAAAAATATATCCTTGTTTCCCATCTTTCCTGACCTAGAGTAGTCCAAATACAGGCTTTGCTGTATTCTGGACTTTTGGAAAGTTCCTGTGTTGCCCATTTCCTTTCTTGGATAAAGGGAGGCTTCTATGTTCACCAGTGGCAGTGGGGAGCTTGGAGCAGCCTATCTATCCCTGGAGGAGTGTTCCCAGCACAAGAATCTGTTAGTCTATTGGCCGTTTTGGGCCATTTTCTAGCTCTTTCAAGTCCCCCTGTATAAAACCTGTTTTAGCATGGCTTTGCGTGATTTTGCACATAGTGCAGCATCATTGGGTTTAAACCATTCTCGGCTCCACAAAGTCTGCTCTTCACCTTTTCCCTTACAACTGATCTAGTTCTCATAATAAACACCCTATTCCCCACTCTAAAGCCTGGCACTTGCTCACTAAAGCAATTATATAAGTCAGCACTAAAAAATTAAAAGCACTACACCCTCACAAACTCCCCTTAAGTACTTTGTTCCCCATTGGCCCTTTTTTTCAATTATAAAGGAATTCTCAATACTATTCTAGCATGTCCAAAGGTCAGTTGTCACTCTCCTCTCTGGTCCGGCTGGTGAATCTGGGAATCTTGATGCAATGTTATAACTGCCTCATGTACACAGACAACCCTCTCCTCCTCCCAACAAATTCCAACACATGTGAGAGATGCAACCATACAGCCAAACTGTAGGATAAGCTCTCTCAACTCAGTACTGGCATAACCAGTCAGGAGGAGAAGGAAACCACACTCACTACAATTCCAGTCTCACAAAGACTTACCACGACAGCAAACCAAACACATAAACACACAAAAACATACTCGGAGGCTCTAAATAAAAATCTGCCTAAGCAGCAGAGACCTCCAAAGCAGACACCCAAGCAACCGCTACCCCAAAACAAAACACGTGCAACACATAGCTCACAAAGCCAGTGTGCCGAACAGTCACAGCCCTTAAGGCTAAACAACACAGCTGATACACTTGTAATAGGTGACTCTATCATCAGGCACAATGACGTCCCGCTCACCAGGCTGAACAAGGAGAAGGTCACGGTGAGCTGCCTGTTGGGCGCTAGGATCCGCCACATAACACAAGCACTCAGGTCACTCCAAGGTAAGTACAAATATGACTCAGTCATCATCCATGCTGGTGTGAATGACCTGAGACGTACCTCCCTGGACTACATGAAAAGAGACATAGAGGAGCTCTCTGAGCATGTAGCCCAGGCCGGTATGACCCTGACCTTGAGTAGCATCTTACCCTCACCAAGAATGATGCCACAATATGAAGACACGATGATCAATTTCAACAATTGGCTTAAGTATTGGTGTCATTCAAAGTGGATCCAATGCCTGTCTGCCTGGGATGACATGCTCGACAAGCCACGATGCTTTGCTAGGGATGGCTTGCACCTGTCACCCCTGGGCTTTTGGATATTGGCAAAGGCTCTTGCCACCCCCATAGTGCCTTTTTTAGGCAGGGCTCAAAAGACAAACCCACCTCCATAGGTATCACAAGGGATAAGAAACTAAGGGTAATGCTACTCAACGCCAGAAGTCTAAACGTCAAGATGCACGCACTCAAAACTCTCCTTAGTATGGAGAACATCGATATCTGTGCAGTAACAGAAACCTGGTTCAAGGCTCCTGAGAGCACCCCAGCACTACCAGGTTATACCTCATACCATGTTTTTCGGCCCCAAAATTTGGTCCAAACCACAAAAGGAGGGGGAGTATCAATAGTCGTCAAAGATACCCATACCTCCAGGTTGGTGGCACAGCATGAAGCATCAGAGACTATACATGTGCAACTAACAGTGGGTAAAACTGCCTTCCAGTTTATAGCCTGCTACAGACCACCCTCCCAAACCCAGGAACCCTACTCGGCCTTCCTGAGAACACTGGAAAATATGAAGGTCTCTCCAAACATCATTATATTGGGCGACTTCAACTACCCAAACATAGACTGGGAGCATTACTCTAGCTCCAACACCCTAGCCCAAAGGTTCCTAGAATTTATAAACTCAAATGCTATGGAACAACTTGTTGCCACTTCCACAAGAGGGGAAAACATACTGGACCTGATCATCACCAACATGGGGACTCTATGCTCCAGACCAGAAGTGTATCCCTCACTGGTAAGATCAGACCATAAACTAATCTCACTAGATATTCACATCCCGACCACAGCCTTTGACCAGAAAACCACAGTGAAAAACTTCTCTAAAGCAAATTTCACACTCCTCAAAACTGAGGTGAAATCCTTCAAAGCCCCCAGGCCTGTGGAAAATACGGTCCAGACCGTAGAATCCTTTATAAATGCATTCTATGAACACCTTCAGGAATGCATGGATAATGCAATCTGAAATAAAACCAAGACCCAATCCTCCAAGGTTAGGCATCCTGTCTGGTGGACCCCAGCCATAAACAAACTATACAATAGAAGGACGAAGCTACTACATGATAGAGCAAAATCCCAAAAAGGGAAGGCATCTCTGATCAGTATTAGCAAAAAACTATGGGCACTCATAAAATCGTCTAAGGCCAGCTTTGAGAGAAAAATTGCAGAGGACACTAAGGATAATCACAAGGCTTTCTTTAGTTATGTTAGGAACCTGGGTGGGAATTCCCAGATATGCTCAGAATTAGTCCAAAATGACAAAAAATACACCGTACCCACAGACATTGCCAACATCCTAGCTGACAGGTTCAGTGCAAACTCCCCCCCCCCCTTCCCCACCAAAAGTGCAAATATCTATCCCAGCAGAGTGCTGCCCCCCTGACATCTCAGATGCTCAGGTAAGAGCCGCCCTCTCCAAAGCAAAAAACACAGCATCAATGGGACCAGACGGTGTCCCGGGCTGCGTCCTACATGAACTCCAAGAAGAACTATACCCAAACATAAAACTACTGTTCAATCTCAGCCTTACTACAGGATATGTACCCAAAGAGTGGGGTACAGCAACAGTGGTCCCTCTCCACAAAGGTGGTGACTCAACGGATCCTGGAAACTATCGCCCCATAAGCCTGACTAGCTTGGTCTGCAAAGCTATGGAAAGGATCATCATGGACCTCATTAATAAAGATATTGGGGACCTACAGACACTGGATCCTACCCAGTTCGGCTTTGTTAAGGGCAGATCCTGCCTCTTAAACCTGGTCGATTTCTTTGAAACAGTCACCAAGGCCATTGACGAGGGGAAGGTGGTCCACACAGCCTACCTGGACCTTGCAAAAGCCTTCAGTACAATACCCCACTCGGGCATTATAGATAAGCTCACCAGCTTAAATATAAACCCCTATGTCACTAGATGGGTTGCAAACTGGTTCAAGGACAGAACCCACATGGTTAGAATTGCTGGAGCCATGTCAGACTCCAAACCAGTTACAAATGGCATCCCGCAAAGCTCAGTCCTGGGACCTCTCTTGTTCGGTATATATTTCTCGGAGGTGCAGGCTAACACAGAAGAACTGTGGCTGACCAAGTTCGCATATGACTGCAAACTGGGCGCCATAATCGACTCTCCAGCAGACACAAGCATCCTACAAAAGGGCTTCATAGAAACAGACAACTGGTGCCAGAGCCATGGCCTCAAGCTAAATACTAAAAAGTGTATAGTCATCCCCTCTGACAAAAACAAGGTGCCCACAAATTACCACATATGTGGTAATCCATTAAGTACGGAAGAAGTAATTAGGGACCTGGGTACCCAAGTTGATAGCAATCTCTCATTTGACAACCACGTGGCCAAAATGGTTAGAAAAACATTTTATATAGCCCACTTAATCATGAAGGGATTCACATCTAGATCAGGGGAGGTCATCGTGCCTCTTTACTCATCCCTCATCAGGCCCATAATTGAGTACAATGCCCCTTTTGGGATGTACCTTACCAGGCACCTGCAGCAATTGGAAAGACCCCAAAAGTACCTCACCAAGAGGATCAAAGGGCTCAAACAGATGCCATATGCTGCCCGGTTAAAGAAACTCCAGCTCTACTCAGTGGCATACCGCCTGCTCAGAGGCGATCTGTGCCTGACGTATAAAGCCATGTCCAACCCGGAATTAATGGACATGCTGCACCTCAGAAAATTCAAATCCCATCACGCTACGTGCTCAAGAGATTTAAACCTCAGCACTGAAATAAATAGGACATGCTGGAGGGACAGATTCATAACCCAGATGCTCCCTTCACTCTGGAATAAAATCTCAGTCCAGGTTAGGCAGAGTCCCTCATTGACTCTCTTCAAGAGGAATCTTGATGAGTGGATGGGAGATTGTAGGTTTACCCCGGGTATCACTTCTGTGTCACTGTTAGACAGAGGCAGAGTATACTAACCTTGAAAAAGGGCATAGCAAAATTCATTTAAAATGGGTGGCGAAAGCCAAACACATTCTGGCTAGGATTATAAATGCCTAGTATGAACCTATGAACCTATGTACACAACATGGTCCCAACACCCCAGGTACAGTTCCACATGTCACTGTACATGCATGTGGGAGGGGTGCATATCCCAGACACTGTCAATGTCATGGACTAAGGCATACATACATGGCAAGCGATGCACAGCATTGGCTACATGCAACAGATACCCAGGTGACTGGATGGTGGATACAATACCCACCTGTGTGGGCAAATGCAGAAACTACAGCCCTGAGCCGCAATGCAGACCATTGTCATGTGGCCTGATGCCAAGGTATACCCATCACCTAGCCTTGTATAGCCGTCTGGCACAGTTGACCACCACACACCCATGCAGAAATGCACCCATGCATGTCAGTACTGGCACCCCGTATGTTTGTGTGAGTGTTGTATGATGTGTATAATCACATCCACACTCACTATAACCCCCATTGGCATACTAAAGCATGCTGTCTGTCAGACACCTCCCCATACCCGTTGCTCATATAAACTCCATATGACCCGTGTGATGCATGTGATACCTGCACAGTAATATGTTTTGACAATCTTACTAGTGATGAGTTGTAATCCTGGCCCTGCCAAGTGTGTCAATGTGTGTGCGTCCCTGTGAGAGTGTGGCTGTGTTGACGCTGGCACCTGTTCATGCGGACAGGCACATGTACTTCACCTAGTGTATAGCTATCATATTCCTGTTGCAGATGTCACTCACCACCACATATATGTTCTGAGGGCTCCACAGCAGGTAACCTATGTGGCACATCCAATAACTGCATAGACCTGTGGTAGTAATACATAGTCATCAGGGGTTTGATACCCTGTGCTGGTAGGTGTATGACACAAGCATGCTTAAGTTTTACTTTCCCACCCCTCCCTGACTTGTCTGTGACTCTGTCTGCCTCTCTCACTCCCTCACTGGTGGATGTGGAGACCTACACCTGATTTGCTTAGGCAGCAGCATGTGTATTTTAGGTAATGCTCATGATCAGCTGATGGCCTCTGCATGAATTGCAGCCCTCCCCTAGCTAATTGCATGTGGAACAGCTGTGGTAACATTCCCATAGCCAATTGCATGGAAACACACTCCAGTATCTAGGAACATCATGTTGATTTTGGGCCTTTTCATTCACTGTGAGAAGGAACTCGATCTGTTGTTTGGCAAACAGCATCTCAGATGGATTGGGGATTTACCTCTGACAACATACACTGTAGAAAATAGCCAATACACAGGAGGAGAATGTGCCTGACCTGACTACAGACTGTACGTGCTGCTATACTGCATTTGGAGTAATGTTGATTTAACAGGCTGTGTGCGGATATGGCTGTCCTACATGTATTAGTACCTGCCATATCAGTTCTATGTTTATGAGGACTCCCCATTTGTAGGGTCATCTGCAGACTGGGCAGTATGTGTTGCCTTTGGTTTCATGTGTTACCCACAGAGCATGTATCTGTGAACTGCAGAAGGTAGTGTGAGGTTTGCAGTCTGTAGAAGGTGAAAGCCATGACAGTTATTAACTTCATATCCTTCATAGGACATATGTTGCGACAAACCCTGTTACAGCAGTAAATGCATGATGTTATCACAGCAACATGTCAATATTGGCCCTGTGTATGTGCTTCCAGCCACAACTCTGTCACCCTTTGTACATATGTCATGCATTAAGAGGTGCATATGTGCTGTACATCGTAATTAATGTCATCATATCTGATAACAAGCCAGTGAGATATCAGACTGCTACACATGTTATGTACAGTAGGGGTTATATTTGATGAAATAACCTGGACATTCCGTGGTTGTTTATACAGTACAGAGATCTGTGTACTTATGGTGAATGGCGACATGGTAGATGTCATCGTTCTAGGTCCCGTTCTATCTGATGTTACATGCTGCTCCACTGTATTTTACCATATTGGCTTACATGTTTGTAGGGCCGTACACACACATGTCCCATACCACAGACAGGCATCAGGCCACACTGTGTAGCAGCCCAGTATATGTAGGGTTAGTGTGTGAGTGGCACATATGAGGATGGTGTTAGACAGATAGTCCATATACTGTAATATTATATAAACCATATGTGTCTGCGGCTGTGTTCACATTGGTTATGGTTATGCACTTTCACACAGATGTATCTTATGCTATGCTGTGACATGCCTGTAGAGCCTGCTATATATGCAGATGCATGTGCATTCCCCCATAGGAGATGTAGGCCAGTGTTGAGCCAGTCTGCCTGTAGCCTGCACAGTGCTTTGTTACATGCCTAGCAGCTTAGTGTACTTACCCAGTGAGATGTCATGTCCAGATACTTGCCAGATGTACTGCTGCCGGGCCTCCCTTAACAGCCATGTATGTCAGACAGAGTGGTGGGATGCTGTACAGATGTATGTCAGTATCTAGTGGGTAGTATGTGGCCATGGCACCTCTGTACCAGTAGTTATTACGTGTGAGGACAGACAGGGGTGTGTGAATGCATAACCTATGGGGGTGAATGTATACCAGTCGTTATGTATTATACCCATCTACATGACTGTTAACATCCATATTGTCAGGCTTGGTCCACATGTTCTGCACTAAGGGGTTCTGTGTATTCCTCTGGACTGTACAGAGTGTGTCAGAATGTCCACATCTATTGGCCAATATCTCTGCTGTAGTCCACAGGAGCATAATTCGCTTGAAGTGGTACTGTACTATGATGTCCTTAGGATGTCTGTTAGTAGCCAATGGTGCACATGTGAAAAGCAGATGTGACCTCCCACACACATACCATGTCTGTGAAGACAATCCCTGTTACAGTAGCAATAGTCTACTAATATACCAGCTATACATATCTGACATCCCCTTGCACTACGAAGTTGGGACTATAGGGGCTAAGGTAGGGCTACACCCCATGTTCAAGACATATGTTGAATATATATGTACATATGATTATCCAGATATCTATATAGATAATTACACATGCACATATTGACATATTGACATATATAGATGGGTGTGTATATGTACATAGATATGCATATACACACCCAGATATATACATATAGTGAGCATTATATGTCTACACATATACAGGTAGTGATACATATGCACATATACGTATATCACACTGCCATTCCTGCCAGCAGTCAACTGCTGTTGTATCCCCCATACATATGGTGGGGCTGGAGCCATATATGTGTGGGCTACACCTACACAATACATGTGTGCCCATATGCACTCCAGAGGCCACTGTATGTAACAGTCATATATGGCCCTGTATTACTGAGTCTAGGGGGCAGATGCACCATACATAACCTAGGTTGTTACAAAATGTGGGGGTATCAGGGGTGAGCTGCCTTAAGGCATCTGGATATACAGTACCATACATTTCACCTGTCTTGACATTACTTACATAAAATGGGTTACTGCAGGTCTACTGCCTCCTGCCATACAGACTGTTCTGTTCGCCAGTGTGCCTGTGATGGTGTTAGTTATCCCTTGTTATGTAACAGTTACATCCCATTTGGTCATCTGAAGCCCTTACCACCTAGTTACTGTGTACAGGGTGTAGATAGAGGCTGCTGGACTATACACCTGCATCACTTACTCTTGATTGTGTGGTATCCTGTGTTCCAGTCTGTCTTCATGATTGTATGATTTGGAGGGTTTGGCCTGGACAGCAACAGTTGTGGAACTTTCCGGACTACTGTATTAGTATAAATATTTCACAGTTGCATTACTCTGTTGATATGTATGTCAGTGTCTGAACAGCTATGTCACATGGCATTTACATGTGTAATAGTACACAAATAAAGGCATTCCATTTCTGCAAACCTGTGTGTGATGTTTTATCCTATGGCCACTCTGTGGGTATATGTTGCAGGCACGAACGTCATTTGTATGGGTGGCCCATCCAGTGTCCAGTTGTTAGGGTGTTAACTGTAGGCATAGTGGCTGTTCCATATTGTGTACGCCTACTACATAAGTATTTTACTGTACATATCTCTGCGAGTGTATGTGTAGTCACATGTATATCTATATATATATATATGTGTATATATATATATATATATATATATATATATATATATATATATATATATATATATATATATATATATCTGTATCTGCATAAAAGTGTCTGTCTATATGTATCCGGGGGATGTTGATAGCTTCCACAATTTATATTTCCTATGGGAGCCAGACTGTACTGCATGATATGTTACCAATACCAGCCTGACATCATACAGGTGGGATGTAGTACTGTTAACATTTTGTGCCCATGTCATATCAGGACCTGGTTATGGGATCTGCAACACTTAGTAGTGTATTGCAGGGCAGAAGTGTTTGGCTGAGGGGGGTAGGTATACCTATTCATACAAGACGTATATCGTTTGGGGCCTCTCAACCCCATTAATGGTGCATGTGGACATATATGATTTAGTTAATCTCCCATTGATATCTACACATGTATGTCCATATATGCCTATATGGATATATATATCTGCTTACATATTTATAACTATGTCTGTATATACCTACATAGATATATATCTGCTTACATATATGTAATTTACTGTGTATATGTAGACATATAGATGTAGACATATATATGTGTTGATGTAGGCATTCACATGAATATATGTTCATATATATTTATATTTTATTTATTTTATTTTATTTTATTTATTTTACATTTGTTGACCGGGAAAAATCCGACTGGATACATGTCCATTTTCAGCGGAGGCCCGGGGAGAAATGCTCCACATTGAAGTTAATTACATACATGAGAGTGAGATGGCACATAGCAATACAATTGGTTATGATACAAATCCGGAGAGGAGCACAAAATCAGATAACAAAGTCATACAGTGATAATACTCAATACAAAGAGAGTGAAAATGGTACATAACAATACAATTGATTATATAAAACACCAGAGGAGCACAAAATCAGGTTTTATATATATATATATATATATATATATGTATATATTTATATATATATATATATATATATATATATATATATATGTATATATTTATATATATATATATATATATATATATATATATATATATATATATATATATATGTTGTATCTGTTCAGATATTAATATATTTACACACACACATATATATAAATGTTGGACTACATTCTCTGTACTGTTTAATGACTGGGATGGATGATATGTTTTTGAAATCGTTAGGGTTGTGTATATCTGGCATGGCTTAGGGGTAAATCACTGTGTCTATGGTGTGTAGGATTCTGGGTTTGAGCCTTGCAGAGGCTGTTTATTTTGCTGCTGGGCAGAACATGGGCCATTGGATACAGAGTGATTAAGGCACTTTAAAGCAGTTGTAAGCGGGTTTGCGTGGGTTTGCACAGAGGTAAGCACTACTAACTACCGGTTGCAGTTTCTTATACTCAGTTAGCTTCTAAATTCCTTAACCAGTGTAGGCACTGCTTACCCCCATGCAAACAAGCTTAGACCTGCTTACTGCTGCTTAAAAGTGCTTACTCCTGCTTACCCTCACGCTAATTTCTTTAGGTACTTACGTATTATCACAACCACATTTTCCGACGTGCTGGACTTTATTCTCTTTTACTCAAACAATGACAAGGAAGTGTAATCAGGAAGGGTAGACTGTAAAAAACTCATCTGAGATGTTGGTGGTGGCTTTTTAAAATGAGTAAGGGTTCAAATTGGAGGATTTGTGGCTAGCGTGCTTGAAAGACATCAAGCATTGAATTCAGCGAGCGATCCCAGTGGCTGTCTGTATATACGTACGTTGGCCTGAAAGGAGTGTGGGCAGTTATAGCTTATGATGTTAGAAACACACACACACACACACACACACACACACACACACACACACACACACACACACACACACACACACACACACTTCCAACAAATTAGCTGCTTTTGAGCATACTAGCCAGAAATCCTAACATGTGCAAACCCTTACTAGTTTTACAAACCCACCACCAAGATCTTGTTTTAACAGTCTACCCTTCCTGATTACTTTTTTAAGAAGTTAGACTGGGTGCTGCTTTGCTTTTCTTTCCTGATGCTTTCCATTCTCAGGGCAAAGGCTGAGAATGTGGAACCCGTTTTAAGTGGAACGTTGGACTTTCTTAACTGACATCTTGAGATGCTGGCAGTAAATGGGGAAACCTATTTGTCAAACCTTATTTTTTCAGCCATTGAAGTGAAAAAACATCCTAAAAACAATAACTCATTAAAGAAAACACGTCTTTGAGGTTTTCTCATACTTTATTGGTCCCAGTTGACACAAGGAGAAGCAACCAGCATCAGGGTGAAAATGTGGTTGCAATAATATGTAAGTACCTTTCTTTAAAAGAAAAGAAAAAAGGGTTGATAGGAAAGTGATGAAAAAGGGGCACAAAGAGGGAAAGACAGTAGGGAAAATAGCTAGGAATGTGCAGGAAGGGTGTAGGGAAGGTCCATAGCTGCCCATTTCTTCTACAGCAACAGCTGTGCATATACACTGACTTTGGAGGTAGATTTGGACACTCAAACCCCTGGGAGAGGGGTGAGGAAACAATAATAAGTTGTGATGCCAATTAGACCAGATTACATGTGTCCAGTGAACACATGTGCAAAATGGACAGCTATGTATGGGGTGAGATTTTTTTGTGGGAACAGATTGCCCTTTTTTTCTTTTTTTTTTCAGGTGAGAGTGGGATGTTGGGGAGGGGTAGTAGGTATATTTGGGGAGGTAGGTTGGGTAGGCTAACAGACAAGACACACAAGACCAATACAGGGGTGGTATATGACACATGTGGGGGGTAAACACCTTGATGGGAGGGGTGTTGGGATATTGGAAGCCCACAAGCCCCCTAGTGGTAACAATGGGACTGAGGTCCCCACCCATGGGCAGTCACCCCAAAGGTGGCTGTGCTGGGTCTGAGCCTCAGAGCCAGGCTGACTGTCTAATCATGACAGACGGCCCTCAAGCTGGGGTATAAGATCATCAAACTGCTCATTGAGCGCTCTACTCACCACGACCCCAACCTGGCGACGGGTGACAGGTGCCTGTCCATGCCCACTCCCAGGGGGGGCCAGCCCCATACGAACAACACAAGAAGCCAGTGCCAAGCCAACGTTTATTGCGATCTGGTACCTCGGCCTTTCGCCTTCAAATGGATCACAAGTACATTGTGCTGTTAACAACTATTTATACAAACAATTTTAGTTAATCAGCACCAATTACTCAATTAACATTTTAAAGTGCTCTACCATTATTTAGTGTCTTTAAAAAAACAAAATATTAACAGTCTCAGTTTCACAATTAGTATTACATTATTATGTTTCATATATAGTCAATCTTTATTTCAACATCATTGTAGAAATGTGAAAGAGAATATTTCCAAAAAGCTTTCAAGTAGTAAGGAAAAGAATCAAAATATACTAAGACATAAATATAACAATAACAACTTCTATATATTATCAATATATGTGTAAACAACTATGTAATTTCTATTATGCTACCTTCTAAAAATGTCACATATTTATCAAAATTTTATATTTCAATGTATATTTTGACAAATAATATCATGAAATGATAGCCCCATACCCTGAGGTGGTTCCACCCGAAGGTGGTGCAGGACCAATGGACAGGGTGGTCTGGGGTTGGGCCCCAGACATGCTGGTGCCCGGTGCCACATCCAGCTGAGGTGGGACAGGTGGGTCGGCTGGGACTGGCCTTCCCAAGCATGCTATAGTGTTTAGATTTCATCATCATATATGGGTTAGTAATAGTCAGCACATTCTAGGGTTAGGTATGGCAGCAGGCATAGATATTCTCATTAATGCAGACACCAGATATGGAACAATTGCATAGCAAACAAAACACATGCATATATGGGACCACAGTGGTAATAAGAACAGCAGGCAGGTACGCTGATGGTGCCATGCCAACAATGTTGGAATAATTCAATATGGCACATGCATGGGAACCATTAAAATATTTATCAAACAATTGGACATTATCAGAGTCATTAAATACCAGTTGAGGTAGGTACGTTGATTATTGTTGGAGATAATGTGGGGGGGGGAGATGTCAATTAACAAGTAGTATATTCCTGTAGTCCACATTACTTTACTAGTCAGTGCTGTTATCTGAACCTTACAGGTCTTACTACACTACCCGAAAGCCTTATTTTGGACAGTGATATGGCTGTCGTCATCATTACACATGAACCAGTTTTACCTGCTTCACCTCTTACCTGGTATACCTGTGGAGGGAATGTTTGTTAACACTGATTAACTGTTTGTACACATACATCCGGATTCTGGGTTGATGTTTTGCACTATGCTATTCAATTCTTTCTGCACAGACTCTGGTCATGTGTTGACCACATGCTGGTATGCCTGGACATATCTAGAATATTGCCCTCTTCCACCTTTAGTAACCTGACACACACATATACATGCTTTCCTACACAGTTATATTATGTAGCACAGTGTGGGTGACAGTGACCAGTGATACTTTATTATTCAGAGAAACTGCAGCCCTCACAATCTCCCACAATACCAGGGTGGACAGTACCAGTGCAAGTTATACTGGTCTTTATTTCTCAGCACAGTGTTCATATCCAGCATACCTGTGGGAGCAATGTTTGTTAGCAACACCTGACTGTTGCCACACAAAGCTCCAGATTACACATTAGTATTATGCACATACATCTCACTCTGTTACTGTACACACTCTGGTCACAGCGTGACAATATGGGAGTGTAGAGAGGACATTCTTGGAATATTACTCTGCTAACAGTTTTGGGGGTTGCTACAGTGACAGGTGTGTTCTCATGATGGTTGACAATCACTTGTATTCCCTGTTTGCTGGCTACACATCTGGGGATCATCCCGCAGACTTATTAGGGGGACAGAGGGACAGGCAGCAGATATGGGAACATATACTGGACATTCTGGCCTCATGTGTACAGTTGTGGGGTATGAATCTGCATGCAGTCTAATTCCACTCCCAGGATTCAGATCATGGTTGTGTCTGCTACAACGTAAACACTGTCCATCACAGTTGTGTCTGCTATATTGATATTGCTGTATATCTCCAATCTGCTTTCTGTCTTATTAATCCCTTGTGCTCATGCATTCTGACCTTGTATATCAACACTCTTATACAGATCTCCTAGACTGTTATATGTTGTAGGACAGTGTGGGTGACAGTGATGTGTAATACCTCATTATTCAGAGCAACTGCATATCATTCTCATGTTTCTGGGCACAGTGTTGGTATCTGACAGACCTGTGGGAGTAATATTTATTAGCACTACCTGAATGTTCCCACACACAGTACCAGGTTCCACATTACTATTATTCACATACATCTCACTCTGTCACTGTACACACTCTGACCACAGCTTAACAAGTTGAAGTATAAATGGGACATACATGGCTTCATAGTCACATAAGGTATTGGGGAGTTGCTAGTGTACCAGGTTTGTTGTCATAGATGTGTGTCAGTCAGTTGTATTTCCTGTTTGCTGCCTATACATCTGGGATCATCCCACTGATTTCCCAGGGGGACAGGTTGATAGGCAATAGATATGGGCCACTTTCATAGACATTATGGACATATTTGTACAGTTGTGGGGTATGATTCTGTATGCAGACTACTACCACTGGCAGGATTTGAACTGCGGCTGTGTGTGCTAAAAAACAATAGTTCACATCTCAGTTGCATGTGCTATTCATTTTTTGTTGTCTGCATTTTCCCTGTTTACTGTCTATGTGTCTCTCAGTTGTACTAAATGACCTCTGGGGATTACAACTGTCATATACAGGCATTCCTACACATTCAATTTATGATGCATGGTGTGGGTAACAGTGCTTAATACCACAGTACTATTACATGATTGCAAATTTACATTACCATATGATACCAGAATATACACATGCAGTCCAGCAGTTAGACCTGTTTTGTCAGGTAATTACACTTTTATTGACATACAAACTATATGAGACTCTTCCTGCCATATTGTCTAGTGTATGCAGTACTTGCCTTGAGCAATACAGATTTTATACTAGCAATTAATTTACTATTACTTTTATTTTTATTTCCTATGACAGTAAAAGCATGAGTATTACTGACCTGTCTCGCGTTGCAACCATGCCAGGTGGCTAACCATGCCAGGTGGCTGATGTGGGCCTCCTGGTTCACGGCCTGCTCCGTTGCAGCTGTGGGGACATAAGAGGAATATTAAGCCATACCTATCCATGATATACTTGAGCTGGCAATTATTACACACATACTGGGGTGATACCTACACACGTCTGGAACATCCCCTGATGCTCTAGCCTCTTGGAGCCACTCCTCCAAGAGGTCCCCCTTCCGCTGCTTCAAGTTGGCATAGTGGTGCCTGACCTGCTCACCAGTTTGGGATATGCCAGTGGCACTGGTGAGGTTGCAGGCAAGACATTCCCAGGCCTCTGCCTTATATTGGGAGCCCTGGTACTGGCCCTGCAGCAGTCTCTGTGCATGCTGTTTAACTAGGAGTCCTGCCATGACTTTGGACTCCTGGATGCACCAGCGCTGCTCCTGGAAGCACTCTCCTTCTCCTCTTACTGCCATAGTGCCTGCAAGGGGAAGCTACAACCAGTTATGTGATGTATTCCCGCCTCTTGGGTTTAAGTAGGGCCAATTTCCCGCACTTTTCCATGATTGGCCGGTTTTGCAAAAGCTAAGCTATCAGCAAACCTGCTTACCTAAAGTTGGCATTGTTTAAAGGGGTATACCACTGGGCACAGTGTTGTAGCTGGTCTGCACATTGCTCACACCTCCTAAGCTGGTCTGTGCAATGCTTAGTGTTTCTTACATTAGACATTCATTATAATGCCTTTCTAGCATTGTGTTATTATTCATTATACCTTATATGCATGTCTGTTATCCATGATTAATGTGTACATACACTATATGGCGTCCTTGTGTTTTATCGGGGACTTCAACACTCTATTACAATTACACCTCACCTCTGGGCTTACTGCTGCACTCCAGTTCACATATTTATGTTATGTAGTGGGTTATAGTACATATGACTGTAGACTGATTCTTTTCACAGATTCAGTTTGGTTATAATATGGTGAGGACTTGTTTGCTACTACCTCATTCTTCTGTACTTCTGTGATGGCTTGGTGGATAACTACTGGGACTGTGGTGCATAGGGTTCTGAGTTCGAGACCTGCATGGCTGTTTATTTTGTTGATGGGCAGAACAAGGGCCGTTGGATATAGAGTGTTTAAGGCACTTTTGAGCAGTTGTAAGCAGGTTTGCGTAATTGTAAGTACTGCTAACCTGCCATTACATCTGCTTACAGAGTTAGCTTGAGAATTGTTAGCCAGTGTAGGCATTGCTTACCACCATGCAAATGGGGTTACACTCACTTACTAGTGCTTAAATATGCTTACTACTGCTTATTGGTGCTCAGACTTGCTTACTAGTGCCTTATTCATTATGACACTGACACCGCGCATGTGCATTTACTGCAGTTCTCCATTTCATAAATATATGTTATTTAGTGGGTTATGCAACAAAAATATTGGTCACAATGTGCTTTGCCATGTAAAATTGGATGTGTTGCAGTGGGACTTGATCCGGGAATGCCTGCTCATAAGGCAAATGCTGTGCCCACTACACTATTGCTCTGCTACTTCATTTGCATATATCTTCCTCATTATCCTCTTCAGCCTTTTAAGCTGCTTTAACCGTAGCTAAGCAATGGGCACACCTGCACACTTACGGTTAGCTGTAATCAGATGTTTAAAAAAAAAAAGGTTTCTTCATTTTATTTCTATATTCTGTTGCTGTTATACACAAGGGGGACTGTTGGTGGGTATATGCAGTCACCTGTGAGCAGTCTCACTCATTGTATTCCCCTTTTTGCTGTTCTACATTGCAGGGGAGTATTTATTCTGAGAGCTCTGCTCTCAGACACGTCCCCTGCACTCTTACATGCTCCATGTAATTCTAGGAGCTTGGGCAGCATGGATCATTAATATGCATGGCGCACTGCCATCCTGCTCCTAAATGGTCACTTCCATGCAGGACTAAACTTGTCCTGCACAGAAGATTAGCAAATCCGGGTGTTTCTTCACACAGAACCCACGCATGCAAAAGCTTAAATATCACCACATATCAACAGAGGAGTTTGGATGTGGAGAATGATATTATGCTGGAAAGCCTCCGCCAACACCATGAGCTCCAACTGTCCAGGGGGAGGCAAAACAAGGAACAGCAGGCAGCATTGTGGGCTGACTTTGTTTGTCACATGAATGCTACAGGTCATCAGAGCAGGACATATGAGCAGGTTCAACACCGCACAACAGACACGATCAATGCTGCATGCAGAACAGTAGAAGATATAGCCAGGGATTGTTCCATCACCAGAGGAGGGCCTGCAGTGGAACAACCACTCTCAGCCACTGAGGAATTCCTGGTGAACCTAGGCACCCATGACAGCTCAAAAGCATCCATCACACCATACATCATGGATGTGGGTGCCACAGTTTCCATGGCAGAGGAGTATGCAGGTAAGCTTAGGTTGATTAGCACTGCAATACTGTAGCATTCAGTGTGTCAGGGTGTACATAGTTTTACATGGGTGTCAGGTCTTTTCTTCTTTGGAGGAGGTAACTGAAGTTTGACTGTCAAGCTCAGATTTTGACCAACATAACAGCACAGTAACTAATGTAAATGTGAGATATATGAATGTATTACCTTGTGGTAGTGGAACATGCGGAGATACTGACATTACCTCTCCCTCAACTTTTCACAGGTCCGTCAGGTATCAATCAAGCCTGGTAAGCATGACACTGTTTTGTTATAGATGTATGTTTACAGCAATGTAGTCCCTAAAATGCCATCCCAGGCCTGCTGCCTGCATTGCTGTACTATTGTCATGATTTGCCAAATGCACACATATATTTTGACTGTACATGTTAGACTCATACCTATACCTTGTAGGTGTGACCTCACTGATACATGTGATAGTACTGTTAAGATATTACAGGGTATCATATGTGTCAACTGTGCAGAGTCTACACAAATGTTAACAGTGTACCTCACTGTTGCTGATAAGATTGCAGTGTAATGAGCTTTTATTTACAAGTAACTACAGCTGTTAGTGGGAAGAGTAATGTCCTCATGTCCTAATATGTGATGTTGGGTTTTCAACAGGTCTGTAATAGTGACAACAGTATAGAGCTTTACATATATTACAACATAGTACTGCAGAGCATAATAGTGCAGGTATTGATGTGCTGCTTTTTCTTTTTATAACAGGTGACCAGGGATTTGGTATTTGTCCCCTACACAACCTGATGTCAATGTCTCCTGAGACTGTGATGATGATATGGTGGCCACAGTGAGGTACAGGTGGGGGTTCAGGGGCGTAACCTGTCCCAAAGGTTGACATTCCTCTTCTGCCCTCATTGTCACCACACACAGTCAGTAAACCCACACATACCCAGTCCCCAGAGGCCACTAATACTGGACATTCAGAGGGTGGGAACATGGCACAGGAAAGTGTGGTAACTATGGCTCCATTGAGTGTAGACACTGGCCATAGCCAGAGACATGGTGAGGTTCCTCGCAGGTGGATTGATAGGGGTGCTTGTAGGAGGTCTGCTGTCCATCCACTACCTGTTGCAGGTGTCGCATCATGGGTCACTTGGTGCATGTTTTGGGCCATCATGGAGGCACAGGCATGTTCTGAATGGAACTCCAGACATATGTGTTGTGTTATGGATGCAGCACAGTCCGACATCTGTGACTGCCTCCACTGCATTGGTGATACCCTAGATCAGTTCACTGATGCAGTCGACAGAAGGTGGGCTGAGAAAGTGTCTGTCTTGGAATGCACAGTGTGTGTACTGGAATGTCTGGTGAGAGTTCACATGATCATGAATAATCACGCTCCCGTAGTGGCAGTACATCCAGTGCTACAGAGGGGAGGGTCCTGTCCACAACAAGATGTGTCAGGCCATTGGCTCATGATCCTGGGCATTCCCATAGAGGACACAGTTCAAGCAGACAATGGTCACAGTTGGGTACTAGCACCACTTCTGACCTTGGGCATGGAGGTGCCACTGCAACACCTGGCAGAGCCAGTTCTTGTGTTCGGGGCCAGACACAGTGAGCTGTCAGCTCTACCATGCATGGTTCAAAGCTATCCAACATATACACATGTAGGGCTAGCACTGAGATTGAATGTGTACACGCACACACTCACACACCACTGTCAAATGCAGGTCACCTACAGACACACATGGCACATTTCCATGGTCCATCTTACCTGTTTCCCTTCCTGACTCACGCACATGCTGTCAACCTTTTCGATCAGCCTAAGCCTCATGCATCCCCACACAACACCCTGTGCAAATGATGATACCTGTGCCACATCCCTGTTATTCTTGCCATTAATGCAGGGAAATAAAGCTATGTGTCTGATGTACAGGGTGACTATATAAGTTAACATGTACTTGTGTAATGCAGTGTTGTTTTGCCATGCCACTTGCAGTGGTTATGAACAGACACTGTATGCTGACATTTGTCATGAGTACACCACATAAGTTTGTGTACCTTATGTTGTATGATGTTGTAATGGCTGTATACTTACACAAGGAAAGGTGTGTCACGGACCTGTTTCTGTTTCAGGAGTCTTTTGGGATAACCTATGGATACACAATGGCAATAAAGCAGCACAGGATGGAATGTCAGCACAACATAAATAGGTCTTCAGCAAGATACAGCAGTATATTTGCATGGCTCCATAGGGTCATATGTGTATAACAGGCTAACACTGACAATGGCCTCATTCAGCCTAATCATGCATCCCTAATCTGTGAAAAGGTCTGATACCCTTGATAAGTGTCACCAGGGTTTTGGGAACTAACACATCTACAAGCAGTGGTTATGGAGATGACCCATATACAAATATCCAGTGTCCAGTACAGACATTTGTCCGACAACAGCTATGATTGTCTTGTTTTGCATCCTATTGTGTAACCTGAACATGATGTGTGTCACAGCAGATGTGTACTTCACATGCATGGGGGCCTCTTTCATATAGGGTGTACTGTCTGTGTTACATACCTGTCTGTCTGGCATGTACTATTTATACCTCAGTGATGTTGTAGGTGTATAGAACAGGTAAGACATGTGTTAGTCCTGCCATGGATATTCGGGAGGTACACAGTAGGATCTGACACCGCCCTGTATGGAGCCATGCACATCACCTCCAAAGCATTTAGGAGACAGACTACACATGTACGGTCTTGGCATGGACTCCACAGGACATGTTATCTACACTGTGTATGGGTGTACCATGGAACCTGTGTGGCTGCGACAGTTGTAAGATATGCTTGTGTAGTGACATATCAAGGGTGCCATTGCACATAATGATAGGTGTCATGACTGCCACATTCAGTAGAGCAGTGACATTCTGGGATGTACATCCCATACTTGTCTGTATAGGTTGTACAAAAGTGAGTGCATCCCCATATCTTACCGACCAGTGAATGTCAAAGGCTACATTACTGTCTGTGTCCATAACTCCATGAGTAATGGCTCAATTGTGTGCGGTGTGCAGACACTACAATATTTTCCAGGTGTAGATGACTTCCCAAAGCATAGTATTGTGCAGTCTTTGGCATTTAGTATTGTTAGTGGCTCAGACAACACCTGAATGTGTGTCTTAGACCATCCTGGATAACTGTTGGTTTTGTGTGGGATTCGATGACACCTCCTAATATGCAATCACCTGGTAATGTACTCAGTGAGAGGTCACTGACAGTGCCTGTGACTGCAGGGAAGGAATGACTAGAAGGGGTACGCCAATAATGAAGAATGGTGAAATCCACTGGTTACTGGGGTCATTGCAGCATAGGTCTCCCAATGCTATCTTCCCAGAGTATGACTATCAGACACTTGCCTATCCACCAGCTGACATACCACTCTGTAAATAACCTACACAGTTTCCAGAAAGACCTGCTGGCCTAATATTGTCAAACACCTTGTCAGGCCATGGCTGGTGGAGTGAGACATATTTCCATCATCCATTGCATAGTGTAACAGTCAATGGGCTCTGCTGGTTACAGTTGATAGGCATGATCTGGCTTTGAGCAAAAGTAACAGTGTTTGCTCCAGTGTCAGTAAGTGTATGACAGTGTTAGTGCTTGTACCCATGCGAACTCCTTTCATGGCATTTCATGTGAGATGACTCAGAAATCTGGGGACACTACTTGGCACTACATGCTAGATGTCATCTGTGCAAGTAAGTATTGCAGTTACTTCCACCATGTTGCAAGAAGAGAGTCATGCAAGGTGTCCGCACAGAGCACAAACATGTTAGGGAAGTGTAAGATATATATATATATATATATATATATATATATATATATATATATATATATATATATATATATATACATATATATATATATATATATGTGTGTGTGTGTGTGTGTGTGTATATATATATATATATATATATATATATATATGTGTGTGTGTGTGTGTGTGTGTGTGTGTGTGTGTGTGTATATATATATATATATATATATATATATGTGTGTGTGTGTGTGTGTATATATATATATATATATATATATATATATATATATACACACATACAAGCAAATATTTTAAGTGTGGGTGTTAATGCCCTTCTAACTTGCCAATATACCAAAACACTTGCTCCTATAATAAGTGTTCAGTCTGTTCTTAAAAATATCTAAACTAGTACTTGCATTAATGTAATTAGGTAGTCTGTTCCATGCATTGGCTACTCTGCCAGAGAACTGATTAGTACACTTCTCATTCCTATAGAATCTTATACATAAGTTGTCTGATGATTGTCTAGTACGTTTTGATAACCCCAAACATTCCCAGAGGTAGCTGTCTCTAAATGCCCTATATATCTGAATATGTATACACTGTGTTGCTTAGTCGTGCTATGGCTCATTTGCCCAAAGGTTAGTCCAGGGCCTTACCTACAATGCTCTGGAGCAGTGTTGTGACTTCTCCATATGGGGAACCAATATATTACATCATGTGTTTACCAATATGGGTGACCACTACTGCCCCCTCCCCCAGTGTGAGGTCCTCCTGGTGGCATCTGGCCATAGATCAGTCTCCTTAGAACTACCAGCACGAACCCCCCTTGCAGACAATGCAGGCATATATATCAATAAAGCCATTTATTATCTCCTGTAGGGTGGTTGACATAGCTTGACTGCACCTCCACCTCAGATGGGACAAAGGTATTATGGCAGCAACATTACAACTGCATGAACTTGGCTGTACATCACAGGAGGGACACAGGCGCATCAAGGCACAGCAAACCTGACTGGTGGACAACTGATATTAACAGGCTGTACAAAAACAGGTGGACATTGCTGTGTGACAGCTGGGGTGAGGGTGCCCCCCTAACATGGAAGCACAACCTCCTCAGCTAAAAGAAGCACATAGTGTTGTTGTGATGTTGTGTATACATGGTAAGTGACAAAATTAGCCACCCACACAAAGCAGAACCACAACGCACAGTGTAGTTACATGTGCAACCTCAAAGGACAGGCTCAGATTGTCAGTGAGCTCATATATAATGATGCCACATATGATGGGTCTGTACTCATAGCTACCCTGTAGTCCCACACTTTCTGTATCAGCTACACTCCCCTGTCCTCAGCTCATGTGACACATGACATTCCTACAACCTGTCCCATAACTTCCATATTTACAGAGCAGTTCATAAGTGGACTCTCAAAAGAGGATACACAGCATATATTGGACATGCTAACATTCCAAGCTGCATCCCATATGTGATATGACAAGGATTACTAGCACCATTGGGAAAACCTTGCAATCATACTGAAACCACTGGCTGCAACACCAGCTGAGTTGAAATCGGCAACTGTTAGACCCTTGCACAGAGGTGGTGCATCCACTGACCAACATAACTATAGACCTCTTTGTCTAAGTATCCATATCTGTATGCCTGTAGGGGCAATTATCATGGAGATGATCAACACACATATATGTGATCTATACACAGTTGACTGTGCACAGTTTGGATGTGTGATAGGGGGATCATGACTGTTACACGTGATGGATATTTCTGAGGCAGTCACCAAGGACTCAGGTGAGGGGATAGCAGGGCATACAACCCCCTAGACTGAGCCATGTATCTGACTATATCCCCTACTCAGGCAACATTTATAAAGCACCCATCTAAGCATTCATGATACTGTCATTTTGGGGAGACACTAAGTGGCTCATTGATGGTACACATACTCAACATACTCAGCATAGGGACATCTGCCTCCAATAGCTGATTGTGTTACAATGCAGATCTGGAAATCTACCCGTTCCCTAATGGTAATGTGATCTCAGAGTGGGAGGTGCAGGGTGGCTTGCTCCCCTGCAAAAACATAAAAAGAAAGTTAAACATACATGCAAATTATTTATACATACTTCAAGATTGCACTACAGTTAGGAAAACGGTAGATTTCCAGATCCGCAGTGTACCGCAATCTGTATTAAACATATATTTATTTATTTATTTGACATTTGTTGACTGGGTTGGTCCATCTGGGACGAGGCCCTTTTTCAGTGGAGACCCGGGGAGAAAAGCTCCAGAGTTACAAAATATATCCAAGTTACAAGAATAAAAACATTTGCTAATACACAAAAAAATACCTGACAATGTAAAACAAGTGTACAATGATAATACTGATTACAGATTATATACATTGTTGGCTCGCTATGTATATAAGACAGGTAGTCCAGGAGAGATTGAATTTAAAGTAAAGAGAGAGGAAGCTAGTAAGGAGTGACTGGGTAGCAGTGAAGGAGAGATAAGAGTGTAACAGTAGTTGTTGACCAGTCTACTGGTGAGGAGATAGATAAAGTAAAGGACAGTTAGGGGTAGGAGTAGGGAAAGGGTTTAGTGGAGGAGAAGGGAGGGTGAGTTTAGAAGGAGATAGTATTTACAGTATATAGCTAGTTCAATGTTCTAACTTTCGCGATTGTGCACTGTCAGTCTTCTACACGTTCGGTCTTCTTGTCTCACTTTTGAAAATTTTGGTTATGTGTGGATTCAATCTACTGAAGTAGATCCATTATTCCATGGTAGAATGTTTAATGGTTATATTGTTACATAATATTCTAATTGTTTTAAAAGTTTTCTCCAGAGCTGAATGTTCTTTATCATTATCTCTGTGAGTAATAGTTCTTTACTTAAAAGTAATTGTATTAATATGTTCTCTTATAAATGTCTGATTTTAAATGTTTATATAATAAAATTAATGGATTAAATAATCCAGTAAAGGGGGGGGGCTGCTTAAATACCTGAAGATACATAAAGCTCAAATAGTCTTTTTACAAGAAATGCATTTACTCAATAAGGATGTTAATAAATTATCATTAAAGAATTATTTAATTCTGACATGCTCTGGCTTTCAATCTAAAAGAAGAGACATTCTCATTATGTGGAAGAGTTCCTCAGTTATGCCTAATGTAATGGATGCTTATGTTGATAAAAACTGTATGTTAAACATTGCTGTAATTGAATGGAATAGGAAAATATATTTTTGGTAAACTCTTATTGGATTCCAGGGGTTGGAATGAAAGATGTAAAAAATTATCTGTACACTATAGCCTATTATCCTACTGCGGTGGTGGTGCTGCAGTAGTGTTGTCGCCTCACAGTTAGATGTTGCCCGTTCGATTCTCAGTTAGAGCGTCTTCTGTGTGACAACATGCGTGAACTGGCGTTCCTTCATTGAAGGTTGTGCGTTAGGCCCGACAAGCCAGCACGTAAAACTCTACTGCCAATCATTAGCGGACCAGAGTTCCACTGTGGCGACCCCTAACCAGGAAAAGCCGAAAGATACAAACAAACACTATAGCCTATTATATGAAAAGTGATGTTATAATGGCTGGTGATTTTAACTGTATCTTATCTGATAAGGACACCACTGCTAATAAGAAACCTACAATCACATCATCAGCTAAACACTTATCAAATTTTGTAAACCTTATGAACTTAAAGGATATACATGAACTAAGAAAAGTAAATTTGCTTCAGTACACCCATTATTCAGGTCTATGTTAGGAAGTCAAATGTTGAAAACAGCGAACGCTCTTACATTGACAACTAAAGACCAAAACCACACAATATCAAACTTACGGAACAGAGATTGTTTCCCAGGGAAAAAAATCGCTGTCCAAAAAAAAAAAATCCACAGATAAAATACAGTGGGGGGCTTTGCCTCCACATCCCCCCAATGTGGGGGGCTTTGCCACCCACACACCTCTACTTAAATATACCAACTCTGAGATCGCATGACAGTGGAGGAAATGGCAAAGTCCCGGCAATGGTCCAGTGATTTTTTTCGCTGTTCTGGCCATTTCACATTCTGTGGTTTCGGTTATTAGGGTTCGATGTTAGAGCATTCACTCTAATTTCAACATTAGACTTCCTAATATAGACCCCATTATTCTTATAGATATGGAACTCAGACAAATATTAATAAGGCTTTTGATACAGGCAATTTGCTTTCAAATATAAAAAAAGTTTCCATAGTGTCATGTTCATTATCAGATCATAATGCTATTGCATTCAACATTATTTAAAAAAAATATCTTAATTCATTACAAAAGACTACTACCATATAGTGTTAAAATAAAAGGATTTAAGGAGTGATATGTAAAAGAGATCAAGAACTTTTCAGAAATAAATACAAAGGGTGAAGTAAATTATATTGTCTTTTGGGACTCACTAAAGGCTTACTTAAATTACAGAACTGCATGCTGTTATATAAGTAAAACAAAAGAACAGGATAAAGAATTAAATACATTCTAGACTAAAATCAATAAAATAAAGTTAGACCTAAAACTAAATGACACTATTAGAACTAAAAAAATTGGGGTCTGTTGTTGGCCATCGAATGGGTTAACCATCCAACAGCTGAACATCGAACAATAAGCATCAAAAGTTCACTCAGCGAACTTTCATTTCATCAAGAGGGTAAGTAACTACTTGTCCAACACTTCCCCATCTCACACACGGAAGTATTTAAAACCCCTTTTCTCTACTGTAATGCAGTCTTGGAGATGGCATTTATAGTAAGGGGGATATGAGGGGCAAAGCCCACCTTGGTGGGTTTGAAACACTTCCATGTGTGAGACAGGAAGTGTTGGACAAGTAGTTACTTACCTTATCCATGGAATGAAAGTTCAATGAGTGAATGTTTGATGCTTATGGTTTAATGTTCAGCCGTTTGATGGTTAGCCCATTTGATGGCCAAACATGGACCCAAAAAATGCATACAAAATACGTTGGAATTCTAAATCATAAAGTGTCAATAAACCTGGAAAAACTAAAACTCCAAATGTATTCAGTGAACCCATCAAGGTTACATAATCTTGTTATGAGATCTAAGAAAATGATAGACTAAATCACATTAAAGACATTACAATACAAGTGAATAACAAAGAAGAAAGGAAAACAGATATTAAGGGTATTCATGAGTGCTTTAGAATATTCTATGAAAATATAAATAAAAATTCAAATAGCTTAGTCAGTGATGAGATAGTAGAAACTTTTCTAAAGGAAAATATAAAGAATAAATTAACAAATGAACAATTAAATAAAATTGATAGACCTTTTACTTTAAAAGAAATAAAAGATCAAATTAAAAAGTTAAAAACTAATAAGACTCCTGGTTTAGATGGTCTTAAACCTGAACTACTAACAGATAATGCAGTCTTTATACTAAAAAAAGCTTTCTGGGAAATAAAAACTACTTCAGAGGTTCCACCATTATGGAAATATTTCCGTCATCTCACCTTTTCTAAAGCAAGACAAAGCTCCAGTAAAGTATTCTTCTTATAGACCAATTTCACTCCTAAATGTTGATTATAAGATGTGCATGGCAAATAGAATTAATCTAGTAATATCAAAATTAATTAACAACGATCAAATAGGTTTTATTTTGAGTAGATGGGTATAAAGTAATATAATAAGTATACAAATACTATACAAATAAAAATAAAGAACATTATATCATTAGTCTTGATTTAGACAAAGCTTTTCATTCAGTCAATTTTTGATAAAGTTAATAGAAAAAACTACATCCTCTTTATATTGGAAAATTTTCTCCTGGAAATTCTTACACCGAACATTTGTTACACCTAACAATGTTACAATTAAGACTAAATCAAGCAGAATCAAATGCTGGAGATGTGATTCTGGGGTAACTGCTGAATAGATACATGTGATATTTGAATATGAGGTCATCTCCGCTTTTTGAAAATAAATTAATGAGTTCATTCAATCTTAGAGGTCCAATGATGTAATATTTCCAAGTCATTGATTTTATTTAATGCTCCAATCCCTGAAATAATTCCAATGACTCAAGTGTCTTTTCTAGGAAAAATAACCAAGAATTTGAAGAGTAAAACTAGTCCCTCTTGTTCTGAATTTCTTAATATGGCAAAAATTGCATGTAGTAGTGAGTTGCATATAATTAGGATGAGAACTTCTAAGATTATTCATTCATTTAAGTTGTGGCTTAAACTTAAAGATTTGCTTGAAAAATATTAACTGTTGTTAATTTGTATTACATTGATATATGACACAGCTGTGATGTATGTAAATAATTTGTTTGTTTTATTTTACTCTGTTCTTTTTTATTAAAATAAAATAAAAAATATTTCAAAAAAAAAAAAAAGAAATCATCATGTCCTACAGTATCAAATGCCTAGCTAATATCACATACCATAACTTTCAAATCCTCCATTTTACTTACATCATTCACAATTTCTCCCACAACCAGTGACAATTTTGACATCCCTTCCCTCTTATACCATATATACCTTCTTCCATAATATCCTCATTCTTCCTTCTATTCTCCTTTGTATTATTCCATTAAAATTTTATAATCTGTGTTATTTAGCATAACAGGTCCCCAGTTTTTATTTCATTCTTCTCATCATTTTTCAATGTATATTTTAATATCACATTATATAACTCTTTATAAACAAACCCTTCCTTCAACCATTCATTCAATACATTTACAAAATGCATTATTTGCCAATCAATTTATTTATTGTATATTTGATACCCTACAGCATCTGGGCTTGATAATGAATCAACATTTACTTTCTTAAGATAGAATAACTAAAAAAGGTGGCTATCCTATTTAAGAACAAATTGAAATAAAGGCCTTTGAACCAACCACCCACAACTTCACTATTGCAGAAATATTATTCTCCAAACTAGAAATTAATTCCAACAAATGCATTAACATACTCAGATGTTACATCCCTCCTGGAAACAATATATCTAACCTGGAAAGCTTATTGCATTGGTTCTCCAACCTAATACCACATGAAACTATCATCTTGGGTGACTTTAATATTGAATGGCTGTCTTGCTCTTCTGAAAAGCCAACAACGTTATCAATCTTTATGGACTTACTCAAGTCATCCACTCCCCTACAAGAATAGATAAGGCATCCAACAAGGAATCTACCCTTGATTGGATACTAATAGACCTACCCTCTTCTATCAATCTGGTTGCCTCTCTGACAGCCTGAGTGACCATCAACCTACTTTTCTAATAAGGCATAAGTTTCTTCATAACAAACAAAAGGCATATCATCTAATAAGATCCAAGAAACATTTTAATACCACCACCTTCTTATCAGCATTAGAAACCTGTAACTGGACACCTCTAAAACTACTTACCCTAGATGAAGCAGTTCAATACTTTAACACCTCCTTCTTAGAAATCCTGAACACAATTGCACCTCCTAGAACCATAAAAATCAAATCTAAGTCTGC
Source organism: Protopterus annectens (assembly GCF_019279795.1). Lineage (NCBI taxonomy): Eukaryota > Metazoa > Chordata > Ceratodontiformes > Protopteridae > Protopterus > Protopterus annectens. Next base: position 632,376,128 of record NC_056739.1, read on the forward strand.
TCCTTGGCTATGTAAAGAAACTAGGTCACTACTAATAACCAGAGACTAAGCCTGGAAGTACTGGCATTCTACCAGGTCCCTAGCATCAAGACGATCATACGTAGAGCTCCAGAATAAAGCTAAAAAATCCATTAAACAAGATAAAATTAATTTCTATCAAAGTATGCGAATAAGGCACTAAAAAATCCTCAAAAGTTCTGAGTGACCATCAACCTACTTTTCTAATAAGGCATAAGTTTCTTCATAACAAACAAAAGGCATATCATCTAATAAGATCCAAGAAACATTTTAATACCACCACCTTCTTATCAGCATTAGAAACCTGTAACTGGACACCTCTAAAACTACTTACCCTAGATGAAGCAGTTCAATACTTTAACACCTCCTTCTTAGAAATCCTGAACACAATTGCACCTCCTAGAACCATAAAAATCAAATCTAAGTCTGCTCCTTGGCTATGTAAAGAAACTAGGTCACTACTAATAACCAGAGACTAAGCCTGGAAGTACTGGCATTCTACCAGGTCCCTAGCATCAAGACGATCATACGTAGAGCTCCAGAATAAAGCTAAAAAATCCATTAAACAAGATAAAATTAATTTCTATCAAAGTATGCGAATAAGGCACTAAAAAATCCTCAAAAGTTCTGGGCAGCCATTAACAATATTTTACATCCAGAAAATTCAACCACACTTTCCCCATCAATTAATAATCCCACTGAAAACATAGCTACCCAGTTCAACAAATATTTCACCAAAACCATACTTGCCTTTATCTAACCTTCATAACTCCTCCCCCCTCCACTGAACTGACCCGGATAGTCAACAACAGCAACTCCCTTTCCTTCCAGCCAGTCTATATTAACAGCATAAACAATTGCTTAAAAAACTAAAACCAACAAACCTAGCCACAGACAAAATTCCAGCAGACGTTCTGCAAATTGCTGCTGACTCAATAGCCTACCCTGTTACAAACCTTATCCATAGATCCATATCCAAATATAAAGTCCCTGAAATATGGAAAATCTCCCACATAATGCCCTTACACAAACTTGGTACCTCTACAGAATTAAGTAATTACCATCCTATAACCATCCTATCTCTTCTATCCAAAATCCTAGAAAGATGCATTCACAAACAAATTATGGATCACTTACACACACACTATCAAGCACCCAACATGGATTTCATCCCTCCCAAAGTACTATTACTGCCTTAATATCCTTTACCAATATAGTAAATCACCACAGAAACAACAGGAAATATGTATCTGCTATTTTTCTTGACCTTTCCATGGCCTTTGACATGGTCACACATAGTAAACTTATCCAAATACTCTCTGAGTTTAATATCAGTCAAGCCACTATCACATGGCTCCAAAACTATTTATCAGGGTGCCAACAGGTTGTTCAATGGCAGAATGAATTCTCCCCTCATCTTCCAATTACTATAGGATTCCATCAGGGTTCCATTCTAGGACCCCTACTCTTTTCACTTTTTACTAACAATCTACATTCTTCCTCTCTCCACTCCTCCATTATCCAATATGCAGATGACTCTACCTTAATCTGTTCTTCCTCCTTCCTACAGGAGCTGCATTCAATTACACAAGATTCCTTTCTCTTAGTTGAAACATGGCTCACTAACTCCAAGCTAATTCTAAATCCTAACAAAACAAAACTATTACTGTTTAACCCAACAAGAAGTACCACATCTAACTCCTCCTTCGATATTATGTCCAAAAACCAAACCATAAGTTCTCCTGTTACTCACATTAAACTTCTAGGGGTCAAAATTGACTGTAGTATGAAATTTGACATCCATATCTCCTAGACCATAAAGAAAGTCCATACAAATTTGGGTCTACTATATAGAAATAAACAATTCCTCACTAAACAAGCCAAATCTACCATTGCATGCACCCATCTCCTATATGCCTCACCAAGACTCACAAACTTGAGAAAGTCTGAACTGGACAAACTTGATTCCTGCTACAATAAAATAGCCAGGTTTAGCACAGACTCTCCTTTCAGGACACATCATTGTTCAGCTCTTACGCAGCTTAATTGGCTTGAGCTTTCCCAACTCCTCCTCTATAACCAAATAACTTTTGCCCGTAAAATCCTTCACCAACCTGACAAGACCCCCACCCTCCAAAATTTGATATTTCCACACTCTAATAATAGAAGACTTTGTTCCAGTAATAGATTTCTATTCCAGGTAACTAAAGCCAACAACACAGCCAGTGAGTCTCTCTTCTCCAATTTGATATCCAAAAAATGCCCCATGAAATAGTATCCCACTCTTCCTTAACAAAGTTTAAACATTTGGTGATAACACATTTAGCAGCAACATGGTGATACCCCTGCACCAGCCCTGGTTAATTCTCCTTCAGTTTCTGAAAGCATCTAACCAGTAATATCAGTCTTTCAACCAAATAACTAACCTCAGTACTCTGTGAGTCTGAACATTCAACTACCTGTGCTTCTGCTGATGCTGCGTATTCAACATGACTGATAACTCCCAGTGTAAAGTATCTCTCAATCCTAGAAGTAGTGTGTAACCCTCCCTATATACAAGTCATGGGATGATACAAATCACCTCAGACCACACATCACGTTAAATTATAAATTACATTTTTGTATATATTACAACCTGTAGGTGTCATCAGCTGCATTCACTGTCATACTTTCTGCAGTGCTATACTCTACATTGTATGTTACATGTTGTTGTTTAGATGGACACCCCATACTTTTCTTGTGTCATCATCTGTATTGACTGTGATACTTTCTGCATTACCATACAGTACTTTGTGTGTTTATATGCTTTGTTTAGTTTGACAGTCAATATGTTTCTTCAAACTGTATTTTTGCATTGTACTTGTATCAGATATCTGTATCCTTTATGTGGAGCTTTTCTCACCGGGCCTCCACTGAAAAAGGACCTGTGTCTAGTTGGACTTTTCCAGTTAACAAATGTAAAATAAATAAATAAAATAAATAATAAAATAAAAGTACCTCATGCAATTAACTATAATAGTAATTTATTTTTCAAATTATTCCTCAGCTCATTCTGGAAATTCCTTTACTTTCTGCTTTCTCTTATTTTCTATACTTATACTCTTATAAATTATATTTTCCACATGCTGTACTACAGTACTCATAATTTGCTCTTGTGTTCTTTTTGCCTCTCGTTTTACATTTTTCATTTCTCTCATTATACTAATATCCTTATTTACTATTTTGCCCAAATATGCAGATACCTTCTCCTTTATCCCTTGTAAGTAATACCTCTGCCTAAATAGTAATGCCTTAGTTTTTTCTCAATTTATAGGTTCATAGGAGGTTACTAGGCTAGCAACCCTAGAGGCCTTAGAAGCCTATCCATGTTAATCCCCGTTTGCCCCAGTTGTCATGTACAGTGTAGTTTAATGTCCTTAGACCTGGATGCAATGCTCTTACTTATGTGGTGTGCAATATAGAAGGCTTTCCTTACCATTGTGGAAACTTGGTATTCCAATTTCAGATTGATATCTACCTGTGTTCCCAGGTCTCACACCTCTGGGTTTGAGCTTAGATGGGTGTTGTCAGTATTGTAATTAGCGGGGAATTCCACTTTGGCAAAGGACAAAATAATGCACTTTTTTGCATTTAGTTTTAGACTGTGGCTTTGACACCAATCATTTGTCAGTGTCAGCCCTTCCTGTAATATGTTAACATTGTTAAGGAACCTGATGATTGCTCCCAACTTGGTAAGCCAAAGGCTGTCTACTTTATCCTAGACTTCTGAGAAATAGATTTCAAACAGTAAAAGGTCAATGGGTCTACTGGTAGAGGCTGAGTCTCCAACTTTGACAATATGTGTTCTGTCTACCCATCTAGTGACATAAGGCTTAATCCCCAGCTGGGACTTTCTTAATGATACCTAAGTGAGGGATTGTGTCAAAAGCCTTGACCAGGTCAAGATAAGTGGTATGCACTGTCTTACCTTCATCCAGGGCTTTAGTGACTTTCTCGTAGAAGTCTACTAGGTTTAATAAACATGATCTACCCTTAATGTAGCAAAATTGGGATGGGGCTAGAGTTTGAAGGTTACCTATATTTTTCTTGATAAGGTCCATGATGATGCTTTCCATGGCCTTGCAGATGATACTGGTTAGACTTATGGGTCTATAGTTTCCAGGGTTGGTTGATGCCCCCCCCCCCCTTTGTGCAAGGGGATTACTGTTGCTGTTCTCCACTCTGCTGGAACAAAGCCAGTGCTCAGGCTATGGTTACAAAGAACTCTAAGTGGGTCCACTAGGTCCTGTTTTCGATTGCTTAGTAAGCAACCTGGGATGTTATCTGGTCCCACTGAAGCCATGTTTTTATCCTTGGAAAGCACAGACTTGACCTGATCTCTATTGAGACTAGGCAGAGGACTAGTACCAGGTATGCTTTGGAGTATTGTGAAGTTTGCTCCAAATCTGCCAGCTAGCAGGTTGATAATTTCCTCCATTGCAGTATGAATGGTACCATCTATCACTTGGTAAGTAGCTGGATATTCGCTTTTAGATTTTGGACATAGTTAAAGGATGGCTTATGATTATCCTTAGGCTAGGGATCCTATTTTAGTTTCGTAATTAGCTTTAGAGGATTTTACAAGATTTCTGATTTGCTTGTTCAAGTTGCGGTGAGAATTCTTCCTCTGCTGAGTCAGTTCCCTGTTATTCTTAGACGTCATTTTCTTCCTTTTGTTGAATCGCCTGTTTATTCTTGAGGTCCACCAGGGTTGTTTGCTTTTCAGGAGGACTTGGTTTTGATCTAGTCAGATACAGCCATGTCTGTGCAGTTGCTTAAGTGTTTATACAGGGCATCTGAGTACACCTATGCATAGGAGTCAATGTTGTCTTTGAATGCGGGGGGTATAAAACTTTTTTTACCGTAGCTTAGTAGTCTGTAGTTTGCTTGGGAAAGTTTTTTTTAGTTTTTTAGCTCCTGGGGGGATGTCAGGTCCAATAGTTACTTTGAGAGAGACAGTTTTATGGGACCACCTTACCAGGAAAGGCTTCACACAGGGGAAGTGCAGTGATCCCCCCCCATGTTGGTAATTACTATGTCTAGGACATTTCAGCCCCTTGTGGGGGTGAAGACTATCTGTTCCAGAACATTTGCTGTCATGTATGTCACCCATATGATGGAAGGATATTTGATATCACCCATGACTAAGGTGTTGGGCTGTATGGTGAGTGATTCCAGTAAGTCCATGTAGGCGGTGTGCTTTTCTTGGTTCACGGCAGGGAATCTACAGCTGGCAATGATGTGGTAGGGTATTTTGCCTATAGTTAGTTGGACATGGAGTAGTTTGAGACAGTCATACTGTTTGATCAGTCCCGAGGTGCACTTGGCTTTAATAAAGATAGATATACCTCCACCTTTGGTTCTTTCATGCTCATTTTGAGGTCTGAATGTGTGGAAGACATTGTAGACTTGCAAGACCTGGGTGCTTTCTGTGGCCTTGAAGCATGTCTCAGTGACTCTACAGACATCAACATCTTCGAAGGTGAGGAGCGCTTCCAGGGAGGGCAGCTTCATGTTTAGACTCCTAGCATTAAGCAGAAGAACCTTGAATTTGCCTCGAGTGGAATTTGTTACATCGGAAATTTTGTTGTTTTGACATTACCTAAAAAAGGCACTATGGGGGAGGCAAGCTTCTTTGCCAGTATATAAAATCCTAGAGGAGGCAGGTGCAGACCATCTCTGGCAAAGCAGCGTGGCCTGTCAATCATGTCATCCCAGGCTAACAGATACTAGATCCCCCTGTAATGACACCAGAAGCTAAGCCAATTGTTGAAGTCAATCATTTTTTGTTTATATTGTGGCATCATCCTGGGAGAAGGTAGAATGCTGCTTAGGGCTAGGATCATATCTTCCTGGGACACATAATCTGAGAATTCAGTCATGTCTCTCTTCAAATAATTCAGAGGGTACATCTCAATCATTCACCCTAGCATGAACTATGACAGGGTTATAATGGTGCTTGTTGTTAAGTGACTTGAGTGCATGCATGATTTGACTGATTCTGGCACCTGACAGGCAGCTGACCGTGACCTTCTCCTAATCAAACTTGGTGAGGGGAACATCTGTGTGTCTCACTATGCAATCATCTATGACCAGAACATTAGGTTTAAAGGTGTTTTGTAAAAAGTATGCTGAGAATAAAAATAGACTGGTACAGAAACAAGTAACTACTAAGAAAATCAAAAAAGTACCGAAGCTAACACAGCTGAAGATAAAACAATAAACTTTAATGCACACAAAAGACAGTAAGTGCTTTCACTGTGTGCTCTCACCGCTTCATCAAACTGTTCTAAACTAGTAACAAATGCAGTTAAATACCATAAGTTAATTAGTCAATTAAAGCAGTGATAAAAGCATTGATTATCTAAGAGAAAAATGGCACAAGAAAGCAGGCAAATGAAACATATAAAAAAAGATGAAAATATATATAAAAATATGTATAAAAAACAATCCTATACTCAGTGTTTGAGAGGTCTAGCTTTTAAAAAAGGCTCAAGAAAGACAACTTCATTAAGACCTGGTATTTTATCAGCATTAAGAGACAGAATCCATTTTTGCTCTGCAGATTCTGTGCGATTCCTAAGATCGCCCCTTCTTAAACTCTCAGGAATGATCTCTAGCACAAGGAATTTAAAATTATGTTCCTGTCCATGGCACATAATATGCTTAGCAAGGGCATTGTTGTCTCTCTTGTTTCTAATGTCTCTGATGTTCCAGCACCCTATCTTTGAGTTGTCTGTTACTCATGCCTACATAAAAGGCATGGCAGAATGTGCTGTAACTAAAATAAACAATGTTCTTAGTCCTGCAATCAGCATAAAGTGCATATTAGGGTGCATGTAAGTAGCAGGCTGTGCAATTCCTGCATTTAAAAGTACCATGCCTCTTTGACTATAAAACCTTGTTAAAAGTAGAAGTATTGTAGCACAGATGCCTTTTCAAGGATCTGTTATTTTTAAAAGAAAAGTGTGGAACAGTATCTATGGCATTTCTCAATTCATCTACAGTATCCAAAATGCCCCAGTTCCTTTTGTCAATATCACATATACTACTAACATCAGAAGAATATGTGAGAGGAAACCTAATCAATCCTGTCCTTTGTTCTGTAGCTATGGCTTCAGTGTTAGATGCAGCAGCGTAATAAGGCCTGCATTTGCCCCCTCTCTCCTTATGCGCATCAGTAATACAACTGTCAATATCCTTTTCCTTGTAGCCTCTATCTAGAAAATCAATTTTCAAGGTCTCCAGGGCTTCAGCAAGCTGTTCGTCATTATTATTGAGTCTCATGACCCTGTACACCTGCCCCTTAACAACATTTCGAGTAACATGCCTAGGATGCATGCTATCTCTATGGAGCAGATTATTCTTTCTTGTGGGTTTCCTATAAATACTAGTTACTAGGCTAGTCAAATCAATTTTGTTCACCTTATCATCAAGAAATTCAATTTCATCAAAAGAATATTTAAAATTAAATCTTAAAAAATCTGTAGACTGATGTAGAAACTCTATAAACTGAGTGAGACCCTCCACAACAAAAAAAAAAATCATCAACAAATCTTACATACCATAAGATATGTTCAGAGAAGCCCTCAGCTTGAAATAATATGTCTCTCTCCCATTGTAGCAACACAAGGTTGGCGTAGCTGTTGGCACAAGCTGTGTCCATTGCCACGCCAACCTTTTGTGCATAAAATTGATCTTCAAACAAAAAGACATTGTTTTCTAAAACCAATTCTAAAAGGGTATAAATTAAATTGATCTTGTCCTCAGTAAAACAATAGTTGACATGCATAAATTTCCTGACATATTCTATACCCCAAGTATTGGGGATCACAGTAAAGAGTAACTCAACATCCATTGTCACTAAAAGATAATCACCACTCAAATCAGAAGTAACCATATATAATCTTTGTAAGAAGGTCCTAGTATCTTTTAGGACGGTGTCACAAGTGTCCAACAGAGAATGCAAACTCTTTTCAATGTAAATAGAAAGTGGCTCGGTTACCCAAGCTTTCCCAGACACTATCGGGCACATGGGTGGCAGTGCTAGATTTTTATGTACTTTGGGTAGGCCATAAATGATCGGTATAAGTGGTTGCTGTACCTCAAAATATTTAAACAACTTATTATTAATCATACCCGTCATAAGCAGATCAAAAATAAGGAAGGAAACCTTCTCGGTCATACCATAAACAGCAGTTTTAGAAATACAGACATAAGTGGTGTCATCGCACAACAATTTATGCATTTGTGTTTGATATAAGTCCTTGTCTAACACAACAATTCCCTCACCCTTATCTGCTGGTCTAATCTCTAAGGATTTCAAGTTCTTGAGTTCATTGAGGGCTGCATATTCATCATTATTAAGATTAAAGTATCTCTTCTTTCTATTAGATTCAAATTCTCTTCTTATTTGCTTCTTACAAGTCTGAATAAAGGTCTCTGTCTTGGCATTGGGTGGTGGGATAAAAGTGCTGGGTTTTCTAAAGGAAGCAGTGTCAGTGTTAACAGTGTCAGGTAGCATCGCTTTCAATGTAAGAGTCCTACCAAACAATCTAAGATCAGTTAAGACACTAGTTACTTTTGTTCAGTAATGCTAACTGTGCAGCAGTAAGCCGTACAGAGGAAATACTAAAAACTAAACTGTTTACCTCCTTTTCCATTGGCCTGCTAGGTTCACATTCATTTCTGTACTTGGGAGGCGACTGAGTCTGCCTTCCTCCCTCAATTCTGTGACCTGTCCCTGATAGGAAAAGGGCTCTGCAGTTGAAAAGAAGTGATAGCCCTAGGTCTGGCTCCAGTGTTAACATTAGTAGTGGAGTCTCCATTATAATCAGAATGGGACTTCCTTTTTTTATGAAGATGTATCAGGGGTTCTACCTCAGTGGTACTATGGTGGTGTGATGACTCAGCTCCGCTTCCGGTCAACTGAGCCAGTTCTGTGGGGTTGGCATTCGTGGCTACTCCCATTAAAGATATGGGCTGATTCAGAGATTCGCTGGTAGTTTCACACAAACGATCCAATGTTTGTAGTGCATCTTCCGAGTTCACGGTTGGTGGGGGGGGTTACTTCTACCCCATGCAAAAAATGCTCCAGTAGTAAAATCCTTGATGTCGTATTGCAATTTCTTTATTTTAGTGGACTGTAACCTCTTCTCATAACCCAGGATGTTGTCATAGAGGTTATGAAGTTTGTCCCCCATAATATCAGCAGGAAAGGAACTACAAATTTCATCCTGCAGAACTGAGATCTGACATTGCAATTCTTTCTCTTCTGGAAGAAAGAATTCTATAAGAAGTTCCAAGTAGCCAGAGCTTGCTTGCAAGTTAAATGACTGTCATTTCATCAGCAGGGATGGCTAGACATTACCATAGCTAGGCATATTGAGAATTCTTAAGCCCCTGGATACAACCTTATGCTTTAAAGATGCTTCCAAATGAAACCGCTGCAATTTCCATAATGTTGTTAAGGTGATCTCTAGCCACTTTGTTGACAGAAGAAGCTTTCCTGGCAGGATTAAAAGTCAGTTCAACATCATTGCCTTCTGCCATGCTTTATTCTCAACCAAGAGATCCAAAAGTGCAAAAAGTATGCTGAGGATAAAAATAGATCGGTACAGTAACAAGTAACTACTAAGAAAAACAAAAAAGTACTGAAGCTAACACAGCTGAAGTTAAAACAATAAACTTTAATGCACACAAAAGAGAGTAAGTGCTTTCACGGTGTGTTCTCACTGCTTCATCAGACTGTTCTAAACTAGTAACAAATGCAGTTAAATACCATAATTTAATTAGTCAATTAAAGCTGTGATAAAAGCATGAATTATCTAAGAGAAAAATGTCACAACAAGAAAGCAGGCAAATGGAACATATAAAAAAGATGAAAAAAATATATAAAAATATGTATAAAAAGCAATCCTATACTCAGTGTTTGAGAGGTCTAGCTTTTAAAAACGTCTTAAGAGAGACCACTTCATTAAGACCTGGCATTTTATCAGCAAAATAACAGATCCTTGAAAAGACATCTGTGCTACAATACCTCTACGTTTAACACGGTTTTACAGTCAGAGAGGCATGGTACTTTTAAATGCATGAATGGCACAGCCTGAAAGTTTATACACTCTAGTCCTACTTACATGCACCCTAATGTGCACTTTAAAATAGACACAAACATTTATGCTGATTGCAGGACTAAGAACAGTGTTTATTTTAGTTACTGCACTTTCTGCCATGCCTTTTATGTAGGCATGAGTAACAGACAACTCAAAGACAGGGTGCTGAAACATCAAAGAGACATTAGAAACAAGAGAGACACCAGTGCCCTTGCTAAGCATATTATGTGCCATGGACAGGAACATAATTTTAAATTCTTTGTGCTAGAGATCATTCCTGAGAGTTTAAGAGGGGGCGATCTTAGGAATCGCACAGAATCTGCAGAGCAAAAATGGATTCTGTCTCTTAATGCTGATAAAATACTAGGTCTTAATGAAGTTGTCTCTCTTAAGCCTTTTTTAAAAGCTAGACCTCTCATACTGAGTATAGGATTGCTTTTTATACATATTTTTATGAATATTTTTATTTTTTTTATGTTTCATTTGCCTGCTTTCTTGTTGTGACATTTTCCTCTTAGATAATTGATGCTTTTATCACAGCTTTAATTGACTAATTAACTTATGGTATTTAACTGCATTTGTTACTAGTTTAGAACAGTCTGATGAAGTGGTGAGAGCACATCATGAAAGCGCTTACTCTCTTTTGTGTGCATTAAAGTTTATTGTTTTACCTTCAGCTGTGTTAGCTTCTGTACTTTTTTGTTTTTCTTAGTAGTTACTTGTTACTGTACCGATCTATTTTTATCCTCAGCATACTTTTTACACTTTTGGATCTCTTGGTTGAGAATAAAGCATGGCAGAAGGCAATGATGTTGAACTGACTTTTAATCCTACCAGGAAAGCTTCTTCTGTCAACAAAGTGGCTAGTGATCACCTTAACAACATTATGGAAATTGCATCTAACCCCCTCCTTGTTACTGACTTACTTTGACTTCTACAGATGATTTGGATATAGACAAGACTTACCCACTTTTCATGAACAAATTTAAAGAACTGGAAAATAAGCTTTATAAATTTAAATGGTTGCAATGGCAGCGATTTCATCTGGAAGCATCTTTAAAGAATAAGGTTGTACACAGGGGCCTAAGAATTCTCAATATGCCTAGCTATGGTAATGTCTAGCCATCCCTGCTGATGAAATGGCAGTCATTTAACTTGCAAGCAAGCTCTGGCTACTTGGAACTTCTTATAGAATTCTTTCTTCCAGAAGAGAAATAATTGCAATGTCAGATCTCAGTTCTGCAGGATGAAATTTATAGTTCCTTTCCAGCTGATATTATGGGGGACAAACTTGATAACCTCTATGACAACATCCTGACTTATAAGAAGAGGTTACAGTCTACTAAAATAAAGAAATTGCAATGCGACATCAAGGATTTTACTACTGGAGTGGTTTTGCATGGGGTAGAAGTAACCCCCCATCAGCCGTGAACTCGGAAGATGCACCACAAACATTGGATCCTTTGTGTGAAACTCTGAATCAGCCTGTATCTTTAATGGGAGGTGCCGCGAATGCCAACTCCACGGAACTGGCTCAGTCGACCGGAAGTAGAGCTGAGTCATCACACCACCATAGTACCACTGAGGTAGCATCCCTGATACATCTTCATAAAAAAAGAAAGTCCCATTCTGATGATAATGGTGACTCCACTATTAATGTTAACACTGGAGCCAGACCTAGGGCTATCACTTCTTTTCAACTGCAGAGCCCTTTTCCTATCAGGGACTGGTCACAGAATCGAGGGAGGAAGGGCAGACTCTATCGCCTCCCAAGTACAGAAATGAATGTGAACCTAACAGGCCAATGGAAAAGGAGGTAAACAGTTTAGTTTTTAATATTTCCTCTGTACAGCTTACTGCTGCACAGTTAGCATTGCTGAATAAAGGTTTGTCATTCACCCCTGCCAGAGAAGCCGAGCTAACTAGTATCTTAACTGATCTTAGATTGTTTGGTAGGACTCTTACATTGAAAGCGATGCTACCTGACAATATTAACACTGACACTGCTTCCTTTAGAAAACCCAGCACTTTTATCCCACCACCCAATGCCAAGATAGAGACCTTTATTCAGACTTGTGAGAAGCAAATAAGAAGAGAATTCAAATCTAATAGAAAGAAGAGATACTTTAATCTTAATAATGATGATGAATATGCAGCCCTCAATGAGCTCAAGAACTTGAAATCCTTAGAGATTAGACCAGCAGATAAGGGTGGTGGAATTGTTCTGTTAGATAAGGACTTATATCAAACACAAATGCATAAATTGTTGTGTGATGACACCACTTATGTCTGTATTTCTAAAACTGCTGTTTATGGTATGACCAAGAAGGTTTCCTTCCTTATTTTCGATCTGCTTATGACGGGTATGATCGATAATAAGTTGTTTAAATATTTTGAGGTACAGCAACCACTTATACTGATCATTTATGGCTTACCCAAAGTGCATAAAAATTTAACACTGCCACCCATGCGCCCGATAGTGTCTGGGGAAAGGTTGGGTAACCGAGCCACTTTCTATTTACATTGAAAAGAATTTGCATTCTCTTTTGGATACTTGTGGCACTGTCCTAAAAGATACTAGGACCTTCTTACAAAGATTATATGTGGCTACTTCTGATTTGAGTGGTGATTATCTTTTAGTGACAATGGATGTAGAGTCACTCTTTACTGTGATCCCCAATACTTGGGGTATAGAAAATGTCAGGACATTTATGCATGTCAACCATTGTTTTACTGAGGACAAGTTCAATTTAATTTGTGCCCTTTTGGAATTGGTTTTAGAAAACAATGTCTTTTTGTTTGAAGATCAATTTTATGCACAAAAGGTTGGCGTGACAATGGGCACAGCTTGTGCCAACAGCTACGGCAACCTTGTGTTGGTACAATTGGAGAGAAACATATTATTTCAAGCTGAGGGCTTCTCTGAACATATCTTATGGTATGTAAGATTTGTTGATGATATTTTTTTGTTGTGGAGGGGGTCAGTTGAGAGTCTCACACAGTTTATAGAGTTTCTACATCAGTCTACAGATTTTTTAAGATTTACTTTTAAATATTCTTTTGATGAAATTGAATTTCTTGATGTTATGGTCTACAAAACTGATTTGACTAGCCTAGTAACTAGTGTTTATAGGAAATCCACAAGAAAGAATAATCTGCTCCATAGAGATAGCATGCATCCTAGGCATGTTACCCGAAATGTTGTTAAGGGGCAGGTGTTCAGGGTCATGAGACTCCATAATAATAATGAACATCTTGCTGAGGCCCTGGGGACCTTGAAAATGGATTTTCTAGATAGAGGCTACAAGGAAAAGGATATTGACAGTTGTATTACTGATGCGTATAAGGAGAGAGGGGGCAAATTCAGGCCTTATTACACTGCTGCACCTAACACTGAAGCCATAGCTACAGAACAAAGGACAGGATTGATTAGATTTCTTCTCACATATTCTTCTGATGTTAGTAGTATATGTGATATTGTCAAAAGAAACTGGGGCATTTTGGATACTGTAGATGAATTAAGAAAATCCATAGATACTGTTCCACACTTTTCTTTTAAAAATAATAGATCCTTGAAAAGGCATCTGTGCTACAATACTTCTACTTTTAACAAGGTTTTACAGTCAGAGAGGCATGGTACTTTTAAATGGAGGAATTGCACAGCCTGCAAGTTTATACACTCTAGTCCTACTTACATGCACCCTAGTATGCACTTTAAAGTAGACACAAACTTTTATGCTGATTGCAGGATTAAGAACTCTACCCGGGATTCATGAACCTTGCGCCAGGCACACGCATAGCGTAGGCGCTACAACGCCAGATATGGCCACCGAGCGATTCAGGTACGATCCAATTCCACGTGCACTACTGGCGTGCACCTGAGTTGCGCCGCCTCCGGTGTAGGTATGTTAAACACCCCATGTGCGGTGTTGCACCATGCAAATGAAGGCATATAGCGATCCACGAAGTGGCGCAGGCGTAGCATAAGACGCGGCAATGTAAACCAAAAAAAACGGTTTACATATACCCAAACATGACATAGGAGTAACGGAAGGCTGTCAACGTCAGGTATCATACTGTTGCAACATGCCAATGGCGAAAGACACCAAGAATGTCAAAAAAAACATGCACAAAATGTAAATAATGACATAAATGGTATGTCCGCAGAAAACCACAGCAGAACCCCAGGACATGTCCGCGGAAGGTGCTAAACAATGAAATAATATGACAATGTCATAAAAAAGCAGTATAATACACATCAGCTTCACAGCCACAATACACCATAGTATGCATGGAAAGCCACAACCATGGCGCAAGGGTTGCCAAGGAGTGGCGGCAGTGTTCGGCGCCGTAACTATGAATTAGTAGTCAATGCCATGCAATGAGGCAGATAATACTGAATCGCAAAACCCCCGCCGGCGTAAGGCTGCACCAAACGGCGCAGCGGTAATACACCGAGGAGTGGCCCAGAGGGAATACATGTCAACCGCAGAGGGGTGTGCCACTGTAGGAGGAAGCACATTGGAGCCCAGCAAACATGGGCTGTACAATGCACATCACAGCAGCAGGACCGGCGTGTGGGGAAATAGTTGAGCTGAGAGCACACAATGCATGTGGGAGGATGACTACGTTCCCCTAACCCAGTCATGTGATGGCCGCCCCGTCAAGAACAACGGATACAGGAAGGTGATGCAGAGAATATGAGGAAATGCGGAAGCAGTGTAATTGGAGTCGTAATGAGCAATCAACACCAATCAACCCACGAAGGCCAATTGGCGGCAGCTGACAACTCTGCATGCAGAAACCCGCAAAACGGGATGGGGAGGCATATGAATGCAAAGAAAGTAGGGGAGGTAGCAGAATGCAAAGAGTGAAGAACCGATACAGCACAGCCAAGTAGAGAGGTAGCATAACGGCGGCGGCAGACAAAATCCATGATATGCCATGTCCCAGAAACGACACATGACAGGGCTCTGCAGGATGCAATCCAGGAAATAGTATGCATAGCGTGCAGAAACAGTAAGGTAAGGTCTAAAGCTAAACCAATGCAGGCAAGTGTAATGCAACACCAAAGGCAACAGCGTTGCAGTGCCAACGGTAAAACATGGAAGATAATCCACAGATACAGCCGCACAGACACACCCTATGACATCACCGGGTGTACAGCACAACAGTATAAAGTGTGAATGCACACAAAACACAGCCGCGTATTCCCAAACGCCGCACTCTAGGTGTAAACACACGGGGAACTTTTAAAATGTATATGTTGGGTGCCACCGTGGCCGTGATACATCAGCATGTGTCAGAGACAGACGGAGTTGCGGAGGAGGGTGCCAACAACTACCGTAGGCCTCAGAGGAGAAGGAGAGTGTTCAGACCAAGGGTAACCTACCAGGGGCTACAAGACCTGGAAATAGTAGAGCGCTACAGGGTGGACAGGGACACGTTACAGCAAATAGCGGAGCTGTGCTGGCCACGCCTGAGAACAAGAAACAACAGAGGGGAGCCCATCCCAGTGGACACAAAGGTATGTGTAAGCTTGCGAATACTGGCTACAGGTACCTTTCAAAGGCCAACCGGGGATATAATGGGCATCTCACAGGCATCAGCATCCAGGGTACTACACCAGTTTCTGGATGCCATGTTACGACATGCCCATGAGTATATATACTTCCCCAGATCTCAGGAGGAGTTGGCTAGCAATATGCGCCACTTCCACCGTGTGGCACAATACCCGGAGGTACTGGGTGCGATAGACTGTACGCACATACAAATCAAGTCACCACCTGGGGAGCAGGGTAGATGCTACATAAACCGCAAGGGATTCCCCTCCATCAATTGCCAGGTCATGTGCAATGCGCAGAGCATTATCATGGATGTGTGTGCTGGCAGCCCTGGAAGCTACCACGACTCCCATATCTGGCATGCCTCACAGCTGTATCAGGTATTCGCCAGGGGGGACATCACACAAGGCCACCTTGTGGGGGATGCTGGCTATGCACTGGAGCCGTGGATGATGACTCCCATCAGAAATGCACACACACACATGCAAGAACGCCATAATGAGGCACACGCACAAACCAGAATAATCATAGAGCGTGTGTTTGGGATGCTGAAATCACAGTTCCGGTGCTTGGATACATCCGGTGGAGCCCTGCAGCCCACATATTCATATTATGTGCCATGCTACATAATATGATCCTGCGGAAACAGCTGCTGCAGGGACATAATGGTGAAGGGCCACAAAGCCCACCACAACTGCCAAGGCAAGCACAGGCACAGAGGGTTCAGCGCCATGAACACACTGTGCCAGCCCCAGTAGGCAGATGGAGGCGTACCCAATATGCCTATGCCCTGGCAAAGAGGGAACGTATAGCACATACTCTGACAGCGTAGGCCCCATGGACTGACACCTCCCTACCTGCGCACACAGTGAAATGGACGGCACACAAACATGGCCACCCGTAATGTGTACCGTATGGGTGGTCCCATATGTGACTCCAACATAGGCAGCACCCAAACACTGCACACCCAACAGCCAGCGGAGCATGGAACGCCAACACCTTAACCGTACACGGGTCCCACAGCAGATGGCGTTGCTGTATGCTGCCACGTTCGCCGCAAGGTGTATACATATAGACATGTACATATGTGCATATACAGATATGGAGATAGATATCATTCCACACATAGAAATATATGTACACATACACATATATAAAGTACAACAGGTAAGACAGGGAATCAGAGGGATGCAAGGTGACAGAGAAGTAAGACGCGATATCTGTACATAGTAAACATAGTGAACGACAACCTGAGTATCCGGGAGGTTTGACAGAACAGGAAACGCCACCCATGGAAAGGTCAACCTACCTAAATGCATAATCGCGAGTCGGGATGATCACCAGGCCACGGTACAGTAACAGTACATGTGCGGGTAATATTATGAGGATATGAGGGTGGAGGTAGACACCGCCGCCGGTGATGCGGGACATGCAGGTACTGTGTGCAACCATCCCTGTGACAGCCGCAGTATGTGTATGTGTGCGGTGAGGGTGTTGTGTGTTCCGCTCTGCGAGTGTAATGTGTATGCCACTGTAAAATGTGTATGTTGGTGCCATGTGACAGGCGGAGTGGAACAACATGTGTAGGCATACAGTATAGGAACCACAGGTGTATGTACAGCAGCACCCTCAAAGTAGTACTGAGAGCCCCTCCCTGGCTAGGCGCGTGGCGACGTAAAACGATGCAAAGTGAAAATGTCCCAGAATGTACCACAGGAATATAGCCAACATGAAATGTAAAGGACGTATGTACAAATCATGACTGTATGTATGACACCGATATGTTAATTGCAAAACGATACGTCAGCAACGTTACACAGCAATAGTCATGTACCGCGGAAATACGCATGTGCTACCCCGGTACTGATCGTGGCTATGTATCGGCCCGTAAACACCGCTGTCTGTCCTACGAGTGTCAAACAAGCAATCGCCACCCGAATAGGTGGCAACCAGTAGCATACAGGCCGTCCCAAGTACAGGACCACAATGACTGTAAATATCCAGGACAAAATGCCAAGGGATAGTTGGCACGTATGAACAACCGCAGATATACTGCCGATGTGACGGGGGAATACATGCAGGAAGCACACATGCAGGCGATACTGACACCAGACGACAGCAACACAACCTACACTCCCAGAACAACAGACAGGTAACTGCCAGCTCCCCAGGCAGGGATGGAGCACACACACAAGCATACCGTGTATGTAGAAATGCAAGGCCCACAACCCGTACCCGTCACCCACAACCTCCGATATTCCCCATCGCATATATCAAAGGGATACAAGCCGCAATAGCAGCACAAACATACAGGCAGTCAATGACAGCGGCATAACCGCAACATCTCGCGTGGGAAACACTATCAGCAGCGGATGCATACCTGCATCCGTTGTTTAAAGGAATACAAGAGCTATGTTATACATCCGAATGCAAAACGCCATCGACAGACGCCACCAGGACAGGGACACCCACATGTCGAACATAATACCATACCCAACACACACAATCCATGGCTAACACCACTGCGAAATGTACCTGACACCACACATAGCGGCTGCAGTTACACATAACATAACACAATACAGACCATCTCCACGAAGGTAGTGCAAATAACCAACGCCCAGGTGAGGAATGAACCATGCCCTAGTTACGACGCATACTGTACGAATGGAGTAGATGCACAGGTGATATGCGCACAAGTACACACCGAGGAACAGCTATTGGTGTGATGAACCCACATGTTGCAGGTGACGACGGATATAAGGATGACTCCTAGGATATTCAAACCGTATGCTCATACCGAACCACAAATCAAAAACGGATCGAGTGAGAGACAACGCAATAGCGAGACACGCAACGGAAAACGGAAGGAAACACAGTAAAGGTATGTAGAACCCACGATATGTACTGGTGTGTAACGCATGATGTATATGACGAAGCTGCACTGTATGTGAACGGTGTGTGTAAGTAAGGATACTTGTCCATAAAGCAGAGAGTGGTGAAAGGTGGTTATGTAGTGCTATCCCGCTGAGCATACCAACGACTGTGGACACCATGTGCACAGCAGTGGGACATCATGTACACAGCCGGGATAACACAAGGGTTGCCACAGGGGGGCATAACACAGAACAATGCCACCCCCCACGCCGATGCTGGCAGTGGATGTCCAACAAGGAAGTGCCACAGCAGGGGATAGGACATGTATGTATACTGTCACAGCACACATGTGTATGGGCATATACCGTCGATGTCATACGTAATGTGCGCACGATGTGCACGTATGCCTCGCAGTAGGGGCTACTATGTTAAGTATGTGTAATGTAAAGCTGTCCAGGTGGCTATGACAGACATCATACACAGTAACACAGGCATATCATGCATAATGGAGTTATGGTCCATTGGTATGTACACTAACAGGATACGTATGGCCTGTACATATGGGACAGAGTAGTAGCAGAATAGCCACCCGAAATGGAAGGAACACCAAGTAACCATGTCCAAACGATCTGTAGCAGGTGCAATGTGTGCAACAATGAAGTCCAGCAGGTCCATGTGTAAACACATGTGCAGTGTACACAGTAGTGTCACCTCCCCATGGTAGTGTCCACTGAACAGCAGAGGTGGATGTCAACTGCATGTCTACACAGTACTGCTGCTGTGGTGGTATCATGACTATGTGTCACCCTATCAGCAAGGGAGCTATCACATGAACAGTGCCACAGTGTGTCCCTGTGGGATGTGCACAGGACCTATGTTCCACAGCATGGTGTGTGTTGTGTCTGCGGAAGTAACACAGAAGCCCAGGCCATGCAATGTGGCATGTGTGCACATATGCAGGAGTGCTCCATTCACCCCGCCCACTGCAATTGCCATGTATGAGTACTACATGCATCAGTAATGCAGAGGACATGGCCCATGTCAGAGTAGATGACACCCCTGTGCATGTGGTATGCAGATGAGTACAGATGTGTTCCCAGTCTGTCATCCGCATATGTAAACTGTCTGAGCCTGGTACACATCATGGCATGATAATGCCGTGCCATGTAAAGTCATAGCCGTTGTGGAAGGTACACCACGAATGTGTTATTGTAACCCTGCCCGTGTGTAGATGTGTGTATGGCACAGGTACAATGGCTACCTATGTACCAGCAACACACACAGTACAGATATGTGTGGCCCTGCAGATGTGTACCCATGCCACAGTGGAATACGGCAACCACAGCACCATGTGGGGCATGTGTGTGTACAGCAACCATGTACAATGTGATATGCATGTATGGGGACAGTTTCCATGTGATACCCAGTGGATGACTGTTGCTATGCAAAGGTGATGTGCATGCACCATGTGTGATGCATCCTGACGCAATTACACCCACACGATGTATTCGCCACACCGACACCTGTACGGTTGTTATCAGTATGAGCAGGTGGAGCTACAATGGTGCCAGGTATGTAGATGTGGGATATCTAGGCATGGACAGTACTCTGTGACAGCATGTTGTGTATGTAAGCAAATAGTGAACAGTAGGGGCCCCATGACGAAGGACTGTGTAATGCCACATGTACCTGACATGTAGTAGGTAGCATGATATGCTTGCACCACTGTGTGTCCTGTCCAGGAGTCATATAGCCTAACATCCTGAGACACAGGGTATGATGTGATGGTGGATGTGTACATTGCCAGTACCAAAATGTGGAATGGTGCTGAAGGGCAATGTGGGGACAATGTCTGATCTGTTACCCTCTGTACCACACCAACTACCCATGCAATGGTATGACAGGTGGCCAGCATGTGTATGTGGTGTGCTGTGGCACACAGAAGCCCAACAAGGGTGCCAGTAAAGGCATGGAGGTCATCAATGAGTGTGTGAAGCACGTATGTGAGGACGTGCCCCAGTGCCATACTGAATGGTCCAGTCATGGGTGTACGAATGCAGTTCACACATGCAATGCAGTACCACCCATGTGTAGTGCGATAGATGCAGTAGTGTGGCGGTCAAGGTACACAATGTCCAACAACAGGCTAGCAGTTACGTCAGTGGGCTGGTGTGGAGACACATACCAAACAGGTTGGCGGGGCATAACAGCTAGGGAGATCGGAAGGTGACATTGGGACAGTGTCTTAGGACATAACGTGTGCATCGCAGTACCATGTATGTGTCCACAGGGACACTGCGATGTCCATGTATGGATTGCAACCCTGTAGTGAGTGAGAGTGTGTATTGTTGGTAGGTACACCATTGCCTGGCATGTTGCCAACATTATCCCAGTCAGCAATGCCTGGGTGACTGTTGTATGCGACATCCAATGTGGATGTAGCCAAACAACACAGACATACCACCACACTGCCTGAGGGCCCACACTGCAATGTGCGGCGGTCATGTGTAGGTAGCTAGCCTGGAGCATGTGATGGACCATGAGGACCCACCATGGCTGTCAAGTGATGCACCCCACACATGTGAATATACCCACCGTGCAACAGCCTGCACATGTGCCCATACAGCAGATGTGCATGGAACATGACTACCACCATGGCGTCTGTGAAAAGGCCAGTACCGCCATGTCTCTGTGTGGAATAACATGGTCCCTGCCATTGCGTACATGTTGCGGAAGTGCACTGTGATATGTGTCAGCATAGTCACGTACACTGACCATCTGCCAGGGTGCCATGCCATTAACAACCCCCGTCAGCAGACGTCAGTAGTACCGGCTGTAGAGCACATGTACCATGTATGCTGCGATGGGTGTGTGTCCAGGGTGTGGCTAGCAGGGCCGTGAAGCATATATGTTCATCTACCAGAGGGGGGATATCCCCAGGTTTAACACAGCAGACACATGGAGGTATCATGCATGCTGAGGGTAGTGTAGGTATGGTATGTGTTGTGTAATGTGTCACCCAGCTAGGTGGAGTGCATGGCCAAGCATGTGTGGGTACATGGGAGTCCATACTAGGGAAGTGTGGGTTGCTGTCAGCACATGGCAGTAGCAGCTGTCCGAGGTGCACTGTACAGTATGACAACACAGCCAGCATGTAACCTGTGGTGTACAGTGTAATCTCTGTTGCATGTTACAATGTGTCTAGCAGTCACAAACATGGGTATCCGAACATGGAGCACCTACGATGCATTGTGTTTGGAAAATATACAGTATGTGTGCAAAACATTGTGTGATGTGGGATCCCCTCACCTGTGTGTGTTGCAGTCCAGGTATGTGCCTGGGAGGTATAATCCTTGTACAATCTGGACTTGCAGGTGTGCTGTGCAGAGCATGGAGGCAGGTCCCAGGCACCGCAGATAAATGTGAGGCATGCACTACTGTGCGTGCCTTGCTTGTGTGCAGCACAGTGGAAGGTGCAAGCATTGTCCCACATTACCGCATACCATGTCTGCCTGTTACAGCCCTGCTGGAGACAGACATGTGACACCGCCGCAGAGGCAGCATAGCATGTGAAGATGTACATGTGGGCTCCACACCCTAGGCAGATGTCCGCAGGTCATGTGTGCCACAGTAGTGTGGTCGACCACGACTGTCCTAATGGTCAGATACCACATGCCTGTATAAGTACAGTATGAGCATAGTCAACAGTCGCAGTGACAGAGTGGGCCAATGTACAGTATCCCTGTGTTCAGACCACTGCCTACTGTACACTTGGCTAGACACACACCCGGAGGGTGAATATACCTTTGAGCCATCACATGTCCCAGTCCACTTAGCCTGTACAATGCCATCACAGGGTGGTCACAATAACGTGTGGTAAGACAGACATGTTGTACCAGGTGATGTGTCATGTGTGCATATGTTGAGTTGCACAGCCGTTCACACGTCCGCAACATATCAGTGCATGATGTATAGTGTAACATGATGTGTGGAACTGCACTGTGATCCACAACAGGGTCATCTCAGAAGGTGTGTTGTGAATGGTGTAACCCATGGTCACATGGGATATACACTGGTGCTGTTGGCTGTCATGCTGAGGGCCACCAGTGGTGCCTGCAGTGGTCATACAGACATACTGCACACAGTGTTCTGGCAGGAATGTCCATTGTTGTGGATGATGTGTTGCTACGTGAAGGTAGGTGTGTGTTGTGAATGTTACACATCCAGATGTGACCATCAGGCGCAGTCATGGTCGTCGACAGCATCACACACATCCACAGCGGTCAGAACCCTGTCCCCAGAATGGGTGTCAGCCGCCCTCGTACTGTGTGACGTATGTGCAGATGGTGGAACACCACCTACTGGCTGGATAACAGTGTCAGCTAGGACGGCTATGTGATGGCTGGAATACGCCGTGATAATGTACACTGCTGGTATCCCAATGAAGTACCTGGAATCACACACAGTATGCCATGGCCGGCATGTAAACCATGTACAACAATGACTGTGTGACAGACACAAACAATGCGTAGACATGTTGAACATGCACACATGAGAACACCAAATGAGGTATGTTGCACATATCGATGTACAACTGTCATCTATGGCCATAGCATGGATGCAGACGCATATGCTCCACAGGCAGTACCACGCCATGTAGGTAGGGGGGCATTGCACATGTACATGTGACAGTTGCTGTACCGCCACATGTCCTGCATAGCCATCATGTAGGGGTAGCAGTGGTACGTGACTGTTGGACATGCCTGTACATTTGACCATGTCCCACAGGATATGTGTTACGTGTGTACAACATGTGTTGTGCCATCATCAAGCTGTGAAGTGTACGGCTGCCAGTGTACCTGTGTGACATGTTCTGCGATGGGTGCAAAGGCACGCAGTACTGCATTGCATGCCCACATGCCCCACACAGGTGCATAGCCTGAACATACAATACAAAGAGGGTGTTGGATGACAGCAACCCACAAGAGGAGATGGGTGCGGTGGCAACCCACTACCACCTGTTCGGTGCGGTGTGCATGTCTATGACACATTAGCACCCGAGAAGCTAGCAGTACAGCAGTACAGGGTGGCATGCATATATGTTCACCAATACCCCTGTGTGTCCCACCACTGGGCCGTGGACAGACAGACACCAACACAATGTGCAGATTAGATATGTGCACAGCACATCACCGCTGGCTACTGTAGAACAGGCTTACTGTGTAGACATGCGCACAGTAGGTCTGCGCCAGCCACACTCAAACACGTTATGTGCCAAACCACACCAATAGTTTAGCCCATGCCACAGACAGATGTGCACGCATCTGTGTATGTATGTCTGGGAATGTCCCCGGCCTAGCAGTATAGCTGTGTCAGTGTTGCGAACAACATACTGAATGGGTTGTATGTGTGAGGGGTGCGTCATACGTGTATGGTCAGATCGACGATACCATCAGTGCCCCTGCTATGTGAACATCCCTGTCCCCATACATGGATACCTATGCTGTGCCCAACACCATGTTCCCCGTGGGAGGGATGGCGCTGTGCGGTGCACCAGCTGACATGGGGGTGGCAGCAGGCACTGGATGTAGACATATGTGGTACCCATGTCAGGCCAAGCAACCATCCATGTGCATGGGATAGCAGTGTGTGGGCACATACAGCACTGTGTTGAACAATATCGCAGCACATAGCACCTGTCAGGGTTAATGTGTATGCATGGATGTGTGATACCTGCATGCACCAGACACACCCCCACCAAGCAGCGTGCAGCCTACCTTGCAGAAGGCCAGTGTCCACACCATGATGATAGACATGTGTAATGTCCATATACACATAGCAATGACATATGGAATGGACAGCCACCCTGCCAATATCAGTACCCCCCCAGGTGGGTCACATCCCAGTGCCATGTATGTGACATACCCTGCCATACCATGCAGCCCTGCCCAGCAAGGCTGCATGTGCTATCACAGTCCTACATGGTGCGATGGACCAAAGGCACTTTCACTATCAACCGTCCACAGCAGTAATGTGGCAGTGATGCACCCTGTGGTGTTACAGGTGCTGTGTGTTGCTGTGGACAACGTGCATGCGCACATGCTATGCATGATTTTTCCTGCTAATGTCACATGGTTACACATTGTCCCATATGTATCACATGTGCAACACAGGTGAGCCGTGGCAGGTTGGCCAACACCTGTACAGTGCTGTGTAGATGTACATGGCACAACACATGCATGTACAGGTGTCCATGTGTATGTGTGCAGTGCCACCACTGACGTTCATAATGGCCGTGTACGGGATGCCTAGTGACATATACACAGCATCCAGGTGAACAGTAGAACTGTTGTCACATGGGGACATGTGCCAACTGATATGGACACAGGTGCAGGCAGGTACACATGTCCACAGCAGGCTAACATCAACATGGTGCATGTACAGTGTGATGAGGTGACACACAGATATGATATGAGACCCACTGCTAAATGGTGTGACGGAAACACGTCGGCTGTGTCACTGCCATGATGCATCGCAGAGATTACTATGCAGATGTTGTACATGTCATAGCAACGTATGTCCAGCAGTATGCCAGTACAGCAGTGTAAATGTGACCTGTCAACATCATTATGTCTTACAGATAATGCCACGTTCCCGGCTGCCTGCCTTCAGCCGACAGGAGGATGACGTGATTATACCGTTGCTCCATGACAACTACGACATACTATTCAGCCATGTGCCACTACAGGCACAGCAGCGTGATGACGTGTGGCAGGATTTGCGCAGGAGAGTGAACAACGTGGGCGGCAACAACCGCACCTACCAGCAGATCCGCAGACACTGCACAGACCTAATTTGCCACGTGAAACAGCGTGCCGCCGCAATCGCCAGACAACAAGGTGGGACAGGTGGTGGGCCACCAACCCAGCCCCCACTCACACACACGGAGGAGCTCCTGGCCAGTCTGGGGACACCCAGGGAACAACATGCAGAAACACTCGCTGCCATCGTGGAGGTGGGTGTCACCCAACCAACAAGCCTGGAGCTGCCTGGTAAGTCAGTCTTGCATGTTTGTATGATAACTGATGTAGGTGTGGGTGTCATAGTACACCACATAATGTAGCAACACATGCCAGGTATATGGCCACACAAGCTGCATACTAAAGTATGCTACGTTGTGTTTGCAGACATGTGCATAGCACATGCTAACACACAGGTACATGATGTGACATGCACAGTGCTTACCGTGGCGATAGTAATGGATAATGTGTATACTGTTATGTCGCCCCTATACAGGTACCTCTGGCGTGTCGCACAGACATGGGTCCATCGCAGGTGAGACTGTTGCTAGTAATAGGCATGATACGGTGTATAGATATTCCCCATGTGTCCAGGTATGACATGCACACCTGGGTCTGCCCCAGTCACGGTATACAGGTTGCACCACCCGACACACACGCCACCCATGTACAGTAGATACAACCGTTAGTATAGACCGGCATGACACCACATAACCCATCGGTGTGATATGTGCAGTCAGCTATGCATACAATGGTGGAGGTGTTCCACAATGGCTGCATGTGTAGTATGCATCGGTATGCCTTTGCGGTATGCACACAGTACCACATAGTGAGCTGTGATCTGGCCAGCACACAGGTGTTACCACTGTGACCTATGCCCCTGCATTGGGTGCACACGTTGTGACATGGCACATGACATGTCCCATGCGTGGTGGTCTGTCCGCAACATTGTCACACCATGACATGACCTACGCGACATAGCAGATATCCACAATGTCTGCATAGCCGTCGAATGTGACACCTCAGACTAGAATGCGGGTGTATGTCACATGAGCCACCACAGGGATGTGTACACGATGCCCATCACACACAATGGTCCATGAACCAGTCAAACATGGCCATGGGTGATACCTACAGGCATGTTGCCACACAGTACATCCGCAGTGGGTAGTCACCGTTGCACCCTGTCCACACATAGTGCGGTCATAGCTGTAGTGGACCCCCTGGACATCTGATGTGGTACACCAGACAACTGAAATGCCTGTCTGCAGCCAATAGAGGTGCCACCAATGTCTACCATATACGTGCTGTGGAACAGCATGACTGTGTTGCAGACATGGCAATGCAATGCATCCAGGTTACGCATCGCACATAAACATACCTGTGTCTTGCTGCCATGCAGTGGCACAGTGCCCGTACCCCCCACTGTACAGATATGTACACAGCTCACACCAACCAAACCTGCACAGACATCCTTGTTACACATGCATTCTATCTGTAGCCTGTACACATAACACTGCACTGTGACATCCGTTATGATGTGGTGCATGTGGTGGGACACCATTGTCACATGTCCACATGTTACCGCACATGTTTGCGGTGTACATGACATAGTGACGCCAGCCATGTGTACTGTTAACCCGCCGTGGCCACCGCGGTGTATCACGGTGATGCATGCAAACTACCATGAATGTGTGTACTGCAAGCCTACTAAAAGACACCTGCTTGATGTAGTGTGCACCCCAGGGCAGTATGCATACTACCACTATTAATGTCTGGGCTGCATTCACTGGGCTGTGGTGTGGGAATGCTGCATGCCACCTGCAATATCACATGCATGATGTGTCTGCATGTGTGTGTGTCTGCGTGTGTATGTCAGCGTGTGTGTGTCTGCATGTGTGTGTGTGTGTGTGTGTGTGTGTGTGTGTGTGTGTGTGTGTGTGTGTGTCTGCGTGTGTGTAATGTAACGTACGGTATGTCTTTGTATTCACAGGTGCTGTAGGTGCGTTCCCCTCCTGCGGTCCATCTGATGCTAGTGTCCCCACAGATACTAGCGGTGATGACCATGTGCATGAGGCACAGGCAGGGTCGTCACGGGCAGAAGCTGTGCCATTGGATAACATCCCACCTATGTCCCCTTCATCTCCGCTGCGGTTCAGATGCCGACACATACCACATCACCGTTGCCCATAGAGGAAGGACAGTCAGCGTCTGTTGGCACCGAGCAGGAATGTGTGGTGGCTACAGAAGGTGCGGGTACACACCATGTTGCCAGTGTAATGACTGGTGATGTGCCACACAGGCATGTGGCTGGTGCTGCTCGTAGGAGGAGCACTGGTAGACATGCACCTGCCGTACAGGGTGCAGCAGCTGGTATCACCAGACGCATGTTTCAGACTGTAATGGCGGCACAGCCACGTGCCGAATGGCAGAACCAAGAAGGGCAGAGGCTGCAATCCGTTCCTTGAATGAGAACATCCAGTCATTGGCGAATGCTCAACAGCAGCTTGCCAATGTTCTGGATAGGAGATTAGGTGAGATGGTTGTAATCCTCGACCAAGGAATGACAATCCGCGAGTGTGAGCTGTCTGTGCTGGAACACCTGGTAGGGGTGAGGCGTAGGACACATGGCCGTAGGCCAGCAACACCACCTAGTGCAGGTCAACGTGTGCGTGCCACCTCTCATGCCCACTCACACAGTGCTGTTAGCAGCAGCAGTGCAGCTGGTGCTACACCAACCACACCAGGACACAGCAGGCCACGTGGGCGTGGCCTGGATGGTCCCAGCATGAACACGGTTCCAGCGGACATGTGTCATCGGAGAGTGGCCACTCCATACCTCCACCTGGTAGTGCCCGTGCGACCCCAGGCAGGCACGGGTCACGTGGCGCAGGCGGACACAGTGAGCCGTACAACCTGCACTGTACAGTCTGGGGCTGCCAAGTATACCCGTGTAGGCATCACAGATGGCTGAACTGTGTACACACATACCCACACACAGCAGACACAACTGTAGGGCTCCACCACATCCACATGCATTCTGCACAGTCATGCCCAGTAAATGCACAGGCCCTTACACACACACATGATGTCATCCATTGGTACAGCCTATGCCCTGGCACACATATCACCCTGTGCATATGATGAAGCCTCTGCCGCACCGTGATCCACACCATCGGTGCGGTTATGCAAACATATTCTGATGCACAGGGTGGACAAGATAGTGAGAGGTGTATGTGATACCTGTGTCCGCATAGTGCGATGTGTATGTTGCAGTGGTTGTGTATGACAGGTGACAGGTGCGTATGTGGCGTGGGTGTGCACTGACATCATGCAGCAGACATACCATGTAGTGCAGGTGCAGCATACATTGATCTGTGTACACGGTATGCGTGGCGGTTACATGTGTAGCACCATGTTGGTTCAGTTAACCTGTATGCCAATTATGGTGTACTTGCATGTGCCTACTGGGAGCACTGTTATCAGACCCCCATGTGTAGCTGTGGGGTACCCACAGGCACATCTGGCAATATCAGCATACCACAGGTACCCGCAACCTGCATGGACCCCTACATAGGTACATAGGCGCATGTACATACCAGGCTATGTGCCCTACGGCATGTGTAAGCCTAGCCAGAGTGTGTGTGGCTGTCACCACCCCTTAGGATGAGGATACCACATCCATCGGTCCGCTGTCCCTCTGTCCAGCAGTGACACAGAGATGATGCCTGGCGCATACCTACGATCACACATCCACCGTCAGGATTACTCTTGGACAAAGTCAGTCAGGGGCTCTGCTTCACATGGGCTGGGAATCCTTTCCATGTTGTAGGGTGTCTCTGGGCATTGACCCTGTTCCCCCAGCATGTCCTATTTATGTCCGTGTTGAGGTTTCTGTCAGTTGCTTCTGTGCCCGTGTTTGCTTGGAGCCTAGGAGGTGGAACATGTCCATGTCACCCAGGTCGGACATGGCCATGTATGTCAGGCACAGATCACCACAGAGCAGACGTGCTGGGAAGGTATACAGCTGGAGTCCCCTTGGTCGGGCAGCGTGTGACACATGTCTCAGCACCTTTATCCCTGTGTTGTGGAATGTTTGTGGTCCTTCCGAGTGCTGCAGGTGTCAGGTTAGGTACATCCCAGATGTGGCGTTGTACGCAATCATTGGTCTGATGTGTGAAGAGTACAGGGGTACAATGAACTCCCCTGATGTGGATGTGCTTCCTTCCTGACCAGGTGGCCACAGTGGAATGTCTTCCCAACCACATTGGCATTGTGAGTGTCGACAGAGGTTACTGACAGGTGTGGTACCCATGTCCCTGAACACGTCCACCATGTTTAATGGATTACCACCTACATGGTACGTCGGGGTGAACATGTCCTTCCCACTGGGTAGGTCTGCACCTTCCTGGCATGTAGCATCAGGCCATGGCTCTGGCACCAGTTATCCATTTCTATGAGGCCCCAGGTGGATGTCCGTGTCTGATGGGGTGTTGAGTATGGTGGCTGGTGTGCAGTCATCTGCATACCTTGTCTGCCACAATCCCCCTATGTTTGCATGCACATTGGAAGGTTGAATGCTGAACAGGAGGGGCCCAGGACTGAGCCCTGTGGGCCTCCACTCGAGACCAGCTTGGAGTCTGACATGGCACCAGGAACACAAACCCTGTGTGGTGTGACCTCCATCCAGTTGGCAAACCATCGTGTGACATATGTCTCCACATATGCGCTGGTGAGCCTTTCCATGAGTCCCATGTGGAGTGTTGTTTGAGCGCTCCCGCCAGGTCATGGTAGTCTGTGCAAACCGGCGTACCCCCATCAATGGCCTTAGTGACCCCTCCAGACAGGTCGAGCAGGTTTGGGAGGCAGGATCTGCCCTTGACTAAGTCGATGTGGGTATGTTCGGTATTGGCTGTACACCACTGTCTGTACTTATGGGCTCCAGTATGGACCTCCCCACAGCTTTGCAGACAAGGCTTGTCAAGCTGATAGGGCAGGGATGTCTACAGTCCATAAGAGCACTACCCTGGTGTAGTGGGACCACAGCTGCCGTATGCCATCCAGCGGGGACCTAGCCCGTAGTAAGCCTAAGATGACACAGCGGCCTTATGTGTGGGGGCGAGGGCCTCAATGAGGTTGTGTAGCACACAGCCAGGGACACCATCTGGTCCCATTGGTGCTGTGTTCACCGCTTAACAGATATCAGATCTCTCCTGGGCATACGAGATGTTTGGGAGGCTAGACTCTGGTGGGATGGATACGTCCCCTCTTGGGGGGGGGGTAGATGTATGCATGGAACATGTCTGCTGGTTTGTTGACAATGTCTGTGGGTTCAGTGATCATTGTACCATTCTGGAGTAATTCCGGGCATGACTGTGTGCTCCCACCCATGTCCCTACCACAGCTAAGGAAGGCCCTATGGTTGTCTTATGTGTCCTCTGCAGTACCACTCCCACAAGCGGCCTTGGATGATTGTATGTGTGATCGTATGTTAACGCTGGTATTAATCAGTGATGCCTTCCCTGGTACTGATATTGCTCTGTCATGTATTAGCTCCAACTGTTGTTGTACAGTTTGTCAATGGCTGGGGTCCACCAGACCATGTGCCTGCCTTTGGTGGACAAGGTCCTGATGTTATCATGATCGCTTGGTGCAGACATCCCTGGGGGTGCTCAGAGAAGGCATTTGTAAGGGTTTCAGCAGTGTGGCCTGTGTTTACCACTGGCATGGAGGCCTTGTAGGGTACCACACGGTCATTATGGCGTGTGTGGTTCGCTGTGGAGAGGGCGTCACTTTGGTCTCCCATGCGGTGTTGGGTGCAGGATGCGGATTACCAGTGGATTCACTATACGGTCTGACATCACCATTGAGGGATGTACATCCTGTGTGGAGCATATCCTCCCCATGTGTGATGATCAGAACTGGTATCGTCCCCTTGTGGGTATGGTGCATGGGTGTTCCACAGCAGTCAGGTGTATGAACACCTGGGACCTTTGGCGTAGGGTGTTGTGTCCTGGGTAATGTTCTCGGTCTATGTATGGGTGGTTGATGTCACCCAATATGACGGTGTTGTGAGAGCATTCACACTCACCAGTGTCTTCAGGACGGCTGTGCAGGTATCCTGGGTTTGGGAGGGTGGTCTGTAGCATGCAACAAACTGTAGGGCAGTCCTAACCATGGTTAATTGCACCTGGATATTCTC
The DNA here is from genome assembly GCF_019279795.1 of Protopterus annectens. Taxonomy (NCBI): domain Eukaryota; kingdom Metazoa; phylum Chordata; order Ceratodontiformes; family Protopteridae; genus Protopterus; species Protopterus annectens. The sequence continues at coordinate 632,407,740 of NC_056739.1, forward strand.
TGCTGCTACGTGCACCTCTGCCAACATGGAGGTGTGTGTATCCGTCATGGAAATGGGGACTCCCCGTCCTTCTGTGTTATGTCTTGGTTATGGTCCTGAACGTGATATGGGGTATGACCCGACAGTGCTGGGGTGCTCTCAGCAGCCCTGACCAATGTTTCAGTCACAGCACTGACATCGATGTCCTCCATACTGAGGAGGGCATTTGAGGGTGTGCAGCTTGGCCGTAGACCACTGGCAGTGAGTTGTATTATCCTGTGTGTTCTCCAGGCTTGTAGTGTAGGGTGGTAGGTTTATCATTCCAGCCGTGCCTGCAGTGAGCACTGTGGGGTGGCAGGTGCCTTGCCAAACCCTTGAAGACCGAGGGCGACAGCTGCCAGCCATACCATGCGAAGGGCCTGGTGTGCCAAGCATGTCATCCCAGGTAAGAGGAATCCGGATCCCCTCAGACTGATACCGGTAACCAGGCACATTATCAAGGGTGACCACATTGAGCCAGTATAGTGGCATCATACTTGATGAGGGTGGGATACTGCCCAGGGTCAGGGACATGCCGGCCTGGGCTACACAATCTGAGTGGCCCTCTATGTCTCCTGTAATGTATCCCAGGGTGGTATGCCACCAGTCGTTGACACCAGCATGGGCAATGACCGCGTCATACCTGTACATGCTGCGGGTGACCTGAGTGCGTGTGTTATGTGGCGTATTCCAGCGCCCAGCGGCAGCCTACTGTGATCATTCCCTTGTTCAGTATGGTGGGTGGGGCGTCGGTGTGTCTGGCAGTGGCGTCACCCATTACAGGTGTGTCTGGCAGTGTGTGTGTAAGCCTTTGGGGCTCTGCCAGGTTAGCACACTGGCGTTGAGAACTATGTGTTGCATGTCCTATGTCTTGTGGAGGCAGTAGCTTGTGTGTCTGCTTCAGAGGGCTCGTTAGGTTCGTGACATGTCCTACAGTGCCTCAGGTATGTCGTAGTGTGTTGATGTGTTTGATTAGCATTTGCGATAGTCACATGTGACACTGGGTATGTGGTGTGCATTGTGTCCTTCCCTCCAGCGTGGTCTTGCGGTCATGGTTGGAGAGCACAGCCCCTGTCTGGCTATATAGTTGCATCTGTCACATGTATTATGTTCATTGGGGGAGGTGCGGCTTGTCCGTGTCCATGAGGCACCTGTAACAGTGGCCAGGGCGCCCAGATTCACCATCTGAACAGGAGAGGTCACTAGCAATTGCCCCGTCGACATGCCAGAGGATGTGAATGCATTTGCTGTGTAACGGGTCAGAAGGCACCTATAGGGAAGTGGGCACACAAGGGGATTCTAGGACAGTGTAGTACTCCATTGAGTATACATGTACTTTATCTATGTGGGAATACTATGGGAGCAGGTGCAGAGCTTTTGTGATGTAGAGAACAGACAGTCGGGATTGCAAGAAGAGAGGTCATACACATAAACCTGCGAGCACGGGCGGATACAGTGTAGCGTTGCTTACGGTACATGGCACATGTCCACACATATACTGCACCTGGCGCCTGTGGTCGGTGCCACAGGCTACGGTGGACAGAGACATCACATACATGGCACGACACAGTACAGGTATGGTGACATTCTGCAGGTGTCGATGCGCGGTGTGCTGGCTACTGACCGCAGGTGTCACCTGTCAGCTGTGGTGCACAGTGTTCGACAGTCGGATGCTGTACGGTATAGGAATATTCCGCATTTGGCGTACACCTCTATGGCACACACACCATTGTGTGCAGATGGGGACACCTGTCTGTGTGGTCGGCACCCTCACAAGACAATGCACCGGCGCCATGTCACATGGGGTGGTCTTGCACAGGTGGCCAGTAAGGCTCACAGGTATGGAAATGACAGGGCTGTACAATGCAGCACCACTACGGGATGGTCACCCTGTGTGGTCAGTGTCCAGTCACAACACGATATCTGCATACACCCTCTCAACAGGCAGCAGACATACACACATGTCGACACACTGACATGGTGGTGGCCACACATGTCTACGGAGGGATGGCGTGTTGCATGTACTACACCATCCACATCGGTGCACCCACACTGAGGTAGGTACAGAGCTCTACCATGGTGTACAGTGATGTGTGGCACGTGGCACATAGTTCCCCCGATCTGTGGCATACATGGGCACACATTCCTGCACACATGTTGGTGCTAGGAATGCCACACCTGCTACATGGGATTTGTGCAGGCGTGCAGCGGTATGTGGTGCATCCTGCGTACTACCACTGTATCCGGCAGCTGTGCCAATATCTGCACTTGGGTGGTGGTAGGGGTTACAGTGGCAATGTGACATATGGTCGAACCCGCATGGCTGATGGGTATGCATCATGGCAGCGCTGTCATGTAAAGGCGACATAGCGGACTGTATGCACATGGCAGGGTAGGATGGTGTGTGACACACCTGTGACCAGCACCTGCACACATGCATGTGGACAGGTGTTTAAACAAATGGTGTACACACAGACTGCCATGCGTGCTGTTACTATGCCACCATATGGCGGCCCCATGATGGGTATGCATGTGGGAGGGGGTTGCAACTGTGTTACGGACACCAGACACCGCCCTGCATGGCTGCACCGTGCACAGTACACGTGTCACATGTATCCCCTGTTGCCATGTGTGTATGCATTGCTACGTTGTGACATGTGTGTCAACATGCATGGAACATGGACTGTGGTTTGGTATCACAGCTGTCACAGGCAAACTGTACAAGGGTATGTGTCCCTGTGAACACCGCCACACCCTGTAGGGGGTGCATACCACAGACATGTGTCCGCCTTCCCTTCGTGTGTGTATTACCGCGTACGCCTGTGTCATGCATGTGGTACATCACAGGCTTCGTATGTGTCCTGCGTGCAGTCCATGCACACAGCCTGGAAACCACATATGTGACATATCCGGACATTGTTTCACTGTGGTACAGCTGCAGTCATGTGTCATACCTGTGTCAGGCCCGTGGCATGTGTGGAGCACGCCTGTCCGTGTATACTGGTACGGGTGGACTACATCACACCTGTGGGATCATTGATAGTACATGTGTACTCTGCACGACGGACGTACACGCCACCACATAGTCTTCTGGACATATGTCACATGCAGTTTCTGGACCGTGAGGCATACTGCTGCACCGATAACATGGTGCTGGCATAGCAGCTACAGTGTTCGCCGGTGTGTACATGTTCAGCCTGCACCCGTGGCGCCTGTGCTGTCATCTGTGTGTATGCGTGTGACTGCATGTGTGTCCACCCTGCGCGTGTATGCGGGTTTACCTGGCGTGACTTGCGGTGTGTGCACTCCGTCTGCATGCCGGACGGCGCGTAGCACATACTACGTGTGTGAGCATGGCCGGGTCGCTGTTGTGTGGCTGGACACACACGACGGTCCACAGTCTGCCTCCCATGCCGTCGCCCCATGTGTATGCATGTCTGCACTGTGCCGATTCTAAGTGTCTGAGCATGCCCAGTGAGCAGCTGTGTAGATGGACACACAGTACAGTGCACACCGCGCCCGTCTGCATTGATACCCCGGTGCATGCCTGTTTCCCCTTCACAACTGCCACGTCTGTGGCATGGCCGGGTTGCTGTTGTGTGGCTGGACACACACGACGGTCCACAGTCTGCCTCCCATGCCGTCGCCCCATGTGTATGCATGTCTGCACTGTGCCGATTCTAAGTGTCTGAGCATGCCCAGTGAGCAGCTGTGTAGATGGACACACAGTACAGTGCACACTGCGCCCGACTGCATTGATACCCGGGTGCATGCCTGTTTCCCCTTCGCTGCCACGTCTGTGGCATGGCGGGTTGCTGTTGTGTGGCTGGACACACCGGCGGTCCTGATCTGCCTCCCATGCCGTCGCCCCATGTGTATGCATGTCTGCACTGTGCCGATTCTAAGTGTCTGAGCATGCCCAGTGAGCAGCTGTGTAGATGGACACACAGTACAGTGCACACCGCCGACTGCATTGATACCCGGGTGCATGCCTGTTTCCCGCTGCCACGTCTGTGGCATGGCGGTTGCTGTTGTGTGGCTGGACACACGGCGGTCCACAGTCTGCCTCCCATGCTGCCCCATGTGTATGCATGTCTGCTCTGTGCGATTCTAAGTGTCTGAGCATGCCCAGTAAGCAGCTGTGTAGATGGACACACAGTACAGTGCACACGCCCGACTCGTTGATACCCGTGAGCATGTCTGTCTCCCCTTTGCAACGCTAGGTGTGAGAGCATGGCCAGTACACCTGTCGGGGTACCACGACAGTCGGCACCGATGTCTGCTACTAGGCGTGTAGCCATGGCCAATGACATCCTGCATAGCCATGGTGGCCATCCAGGTGACTCATATGTGGCTGTCATGCCACATTGGGTGCCTACATCCTGCGCGGATGCCCTCTCATAGGGTATACTGTCATGTGGTGCATCCGTATTCATGTCGTGATGTACTGCTCCGTAGTTATTTGGTATTCCGACTGCAGCACTACCGTGTTACTGTCGGCCACCTTGGGATGGTAACAGGCTGTGTGACTGTGCACTCTGTCTTCATTCCCTATCGGGCGCATTGCCTCTGCAGATGATACCACCCACCTAGGGGTATGCCTCCTGACAGTGCTGTGCTCAGTAATCCCGGTAGCGCGTTCTGTAAATGCTTCATGCTGTAGTGAGTTCATGTAGGTAGGCGTAGGTTCGACTCTCGGCCCTTCTGTGTGTGTGTGTGTGTGTGTGTGTGTGTGTGTGTGTGTGTGTGTGTGTGTTTCCAGCTGCCTCTGCAGATGAACATGCTTTAGGCGCCGCAACACATACCTTGGCTATTGCCAGCTATTCTCTTACGGGTGATGTCACCCGCCTAGAAGTATGCCTCTGACAGCGCTGTGCTCAGTAATCTCGGTAGCGTTCTGTAAATGCTTCATGCTGTAGTGAGTTCATGTAGGTAGGCGTAGGTTCGACTCTCGGCCCTTCCCTGTGTGTGTGTGTGTGTGTGTGTGTGTGTGTTTCCAGCTGCCTCTGCAGATGAACATGCTTTAGGCTTTGCAACACATACCTTGGCTATTGCCAGCTATTCTCTTCGGGTGATGTCACCCGCCTAGAAGTATGCCTCTGACAGCATTGTGCTCAGTAAACTCGTTAGCGCGTTCTGTAAATGCTTCATGCTGTAGTGAGTTCATGTAGGTAGGCGTAGGTTTGACTCTCGGCCCTTCCCTGTGTGTGTGTGTGTGTGTGTGTGTGTGTGTGTTTCCAGCTGCCTCTGCAGATGAACATGCTTTAGGCGGCAACACATACCTTGGCTATTGCCAGCTATTCTCTTACGGGTGATGTCACCCGCCTAGAAATATGCCTCTGACAGCTGTGCTCAGTAATCTCGGTAGCACGTTCTATAAATGCTTCATGCTGTAGTGAGTTCATGTAGGTAGGCGTAGGTTCGACTCTCGGCCCTTCCTTGTGTGTGTGTGTGTGTGTGTGTGTGTGTGTGTGTGTTCCAGCTGCCTCTGCAGATGAACATGCTTTAGGCAGCTTAACACATACCTTGGCTATTGCCAGCTATTCTCTTACGGGTGATGTCACCCGCCTAGAAGTATGCCTCTGACAGCTGTGCTCAGTAATCTCGGTAGCGTTCTGTAAATGCTTCATGCTGTAGTGAGTTCATGTAGGTAGGCGTGGGTTCGACTCGGCCCTTCCCTGTGTGTGTGTGTGTGTGTGTGTGTGTGTGTGTGTTTCCAGCTGCCTCTGCAGATGAACATGCTTTTAGGCGGCTTAACACATACCTTGGCTATTGCCAGCTATTCTCTTCTGGTGATGTCACCCGCCTAGAAGTATGCCTCTGACAGCTGTGCTCAGTAATCTCGGTAGCGTTCTGTAAATGCTTCATGCTGTAGTGAGTTCATGTAGGTAGGCGTAGGTTCGACTCGGCCCTTCCTGTGTGTGTGTGTGTGTGTGTGTGTGTGTTTCCAGCTTCCTCTGCAGATGAACATGCTTTTAGATGCTTTGCAACACATACCTTGGCTATTGCCAGCTATTCTCTTACGGGTGATGTCACCCACCTAGAAGTATGCCTCTGACAGCGCTGTGCTCAGTAATCTCGGTAGCGCGTTCTGTAAATGCTTCATGCTGTAGTGAGTTCATGTAGGTAGGCGTAGGTTCGACTCTCGGCCCTTCCCTGTGTGTGTGTGTGTGTGTGTGTGTGTGTTTCCAGCTGCCTCTGCAGATGAACATGCTTTAGGCGCGCAACACATACCTTGGCTATCAGCGGCCATTCCTTTACGGATGTTGTCACCCACCTGTACATGTGCCTCTGGCGGTGGTGTTCGGTGGTCACGTGGCGCATTCCATACCTGTGTCATACTTTTGTGCGGTTGGGTATGTGGGGTGTGGTCAATCACCATGCCTGCCACATGTGTGTGTGTGTCCATGCTCCCAGCTGCATGGGGTCCTAGGGTATGGCTTTGAGGTTTCCATAGAACACTCATATCCTGCCGCCATCCCTGTGTTTGTGGATGGTGAGGCGCAGCTTCGTGTACTGCTTGTGTGCCTGCTGTGGTTGGCGACCTCCGTGGCGTGTTCTCCACGTGCACCCTGCTATGGTGTGGTGGGGTGGTGCTGTGAACATTACACTCACGGGCCTGCCACATGTGTCCGTCTGTATCTCTGTCATTGTATATCTCATTACCTATGTTGTGCCCGTAGTGCTGCTCTTGCATGGACAGCTGTCTTTCCCATGTATCGCATATTTGCACGGCTGACACATAGAACTGTGGTGCGTTGCATATCCACTCATTGTCCATGCACCGTCCGTATTCCAGAACACCCTAAAGACATCTGCTGGATATCGTGGCAGACAGCTATCCTTGCTGTCCTGACACTGTACCCGTACCATACACCTTGTGTGTAATTGCCTATTTATGGTGTGTGTATGTCTACCTGTGCTGTATGCATGGCGTGTGTGTGTCCGCTATAGCCATCTGTGCAGGTGTAAGCCACTATGGGTAATCCTTGTGGACCGCTGTTTCATGTGCGTCTGCACATACCTGCAGACCGTACTACCCTCCTCTGGCAGCGGCCTTAGATCGACTGCTGCCCTAGGCTGTAGGGCTCCATGGCGCCACCACCACAACACATGGTGCCCCATCTTGGTATACCTACATGACACACCTACTAGACAGGTGGCCCTACTAGTCGCGGCCCTGGGCAGCCCCAGGATTGGCGTATGCCTACGGTCGGCTATGAGCACATCACAAGGCATACGTCTACATTCGGTGTTTTACGACGTCTAGGTTATAATACCAGAGGGGAGACCTCATCAGGTATGCTATAGAATGCAGATTTAGATGGATTATTAGGTGGAGGGTTGGCCACACACCAGGGCTGACCGATGGAACACTGATGAGGCCTCTTTTGAGAAGCAGGTGGATTAAACCCCCGTAACAGGAATGTAGTTTAGGTACAGATGTAGAGTTAACACATTTGTCCACTCTTTCAGTTCTGTACCACTGTATTACAGTGATATGATATGCA